>NW_027288160.1:0-137966 GCF_047511675.1 Marmota flaviventris | reverse complement strand
CACCGGGGAGGCCTTCCTCGTCCTCATGAGGCTAGGACACTCACTGTCAATTTGGGAAACTGGAGAGAAACCAGGCTTGGCCGCCCCCTCCCCCCCACACGCGCGCGCGCGCACACACACACAAACACACCCCTCCCCAGGGCCAGGCTCTGAGACAGCCCGGGCCAATCCGGATTGGACCTCCTGGGTTCTACACCTGCAGTCTGAAGGGGCATCCACTAGTCCCGGAAGCACGAGCCGCCCCCGCCCCGCAGACCCTGCTTGGTTGGTCCAGCCTTGCCCACGCAGGACGTCACCTCCCTCGATGTTTGAGGTGCCCTGTTGGATCACAGGCCTCAGTGGCTCAAGGGGAGCGTGCAGGCTCCCTCCTTCCATCGCCAGGCCTGGGGAAATGAGCCTTTGCATGGGTCTCTGAATGACAAGACAGGTCCCAGCTTCGACCGGTCCGAGAAACATGGGCCGGGGCCCAGTGGCAGAGTCCCCTGCTGCCCGTGCCTGTGCCCTCTGGACCAACTGTGCCTTGGCTGCTCTGAAGAAGGACCTAGCCACGGACACACCCGAAGGCACCCTCTCTGCCAGGAATCGCTCTGGTTCCGGCCCCGAGGACGAGGCTCCTTCAAAGGAAGGGCACGTCCTCGCTCTCTGCTGTCACGCTCGGCGTCGCCCTGGTAGACTGCCTTGGCACCTAGGGGTGAGCTAAGGTGGAAATTTGTGATGCTGAAGGGCGGCCAAAGCACAGGGCTTCATCGTCTTGCGGTCCCGGTGACAGGGGGACCCATGGTGACATCCAGCTTCTTGGATCACTGAGGAACGGACGTGCGGCATGTCCCATGGGGCAGAAAGGGTCCTGGCATGGGGGGCACAGGTGTGTGGGTCCCTGGATTTGGAATCGGGGGCTGGCTGCGCCTCGGGCTGCCGCGCGGTCTCGGGGGACTTTCCAGGCGTGGGGCGCTCAGCTGAGGCCACGGAGGCCTAGGACCATCGCGACCCGGGGAGGTGAGGCTGACCCGGCAGCAGAGGCCTGTTCTGGGTCCCAGGGAAGGCTGCCTCCCGGGCCCCAACCCTGGCGTTTCCACCCCGGCCCAAGGCCGCGGGTGACAGGGAGGGGAGCACTCCCATTGGGGGCATCCCTTCCGGTCGCCCTGAGGGGCCTGGGAAGAAGAGCTGTGTGCATCTTTGCCCTTCAGGGACTTGGCAGGCTGTCCTGGAGCCTGGATCCGGGTTAGGGCTTCTTGCTGAGAACAGCCTTGGCCTAGCCTCCCCTGAGTTCTCCAGGCTGCAGGACTGGACCCTGGGCTGGCTTCTCTTGGCGTGCCCGGTTGGTCCCCTGCTCGGGACAGGAGGCAGTGGGGTCCTCCCCTCTAGCCCGGCACCCGTGCTGGCTTCAGGAAAGAAGGTTTGAATAGTGAGAAAACGCTAGGGAGTTTTCAATGAGAGAGACAAGACTCTAATGACCTTGAAAATCAGCTCCAGGACTCCTCCTCCAGCTCCAGCCTAAAGCCACCGAATGTGGTAGCCAGTTTAGTGAAGATGCAATCGAGAGAGAGAGAGAGAGAGAGAGAGAGAGAGAGAGAGAGAGAGAGAGAGAACAAGCCAGGGAGTGGACTTTTATTTTTTGGGGGGGAACATTCTGGGAGAAATCCCATCGAATGAAAAATCAATCAGTGGGGAAGCATCCCAAGGTCAAGGGCAAGGATTGGGTCTTGAGGGCAGTGGCCAGACATTCCTCTGCACGGAGAAGCCCTCGCACCTGGAGAAGGGTGGGGAAAGCTCGGACACAGCTGTGCCTAGGCGGCCTCTCACCCGGGCAGGCAGGTAACTCAAATCACATGTGAGGATGGCCTCCCCAACTCCCCCTCCCGTGCCCCATGCTAGCCTCCTTTCAGGAAGTGAAGGGTGAGCCGCATGCCACGACGGTGCCCCTCTTTGTGACTTGGGCTGGCTGTGAGCACGCCACCCTCCTGCCTCAACCTCCGCGGTCCTAGGCAGGAGCCGCACCTGGAGCAGTGAGACTGCAGGCCGAGGGTCGGGATCTTGCAGGGCAGGAGAAGAAAGAACACCCGCGGGGTGCGGTCCAGCTCAGCCCTCCAGGCGTGAGCCCCGAAGAAGAGACCAAGCAAACGGTGCCGGCACGCAGCTCAGGTAAGCGCTCAGAGGGCTTTTCTCGGAGCACTCGTGCTCCCTTGTCTTCACAGCCCTCCCGCTGCAGGGGGACTCCAAACATCCAGGGGTTGACACCCAGACTTCATGGGGGTCTGGTCTCCTCCTGCTCTCTTCGCGGGGATTCTTTCAATCAGGTGCCTGAAGACTGCAGTATCTCATGGGAGTCTTTGATCTTTCCAAACGCGTCGCCCTTTTCATCCTGAAGTCCCCAGTAATTCACAGAACCCTGCAAAAAGTTCAGAACCCCTCTGCAGTTCTCCGCTGCCGCCCCTTCCAAAGCGCATTCTGCCGCTTGTCCACACGAGGGCAGCACGAGACCGCTCCAAATGGACTGGCCGCCCACTTTGCCACTGATGTGAAAGGGCACCCTGCAAGTCGGGGCTCTCCTGAGGGCTGACCTGTCACCGGCACAGCCCGGCTGCACCGGGGAGGCCTTCCTCGTCCTCATGAGGCTAGGACACTCACTGTCAATTTTGGGAAACTGGAGAGAAACCAGGCCTTGGCCGCCCCCTCCCCCCCACACGCGCGCGCGCACACACACAAACACACCCCTCCCCAGGGCCAGGCTCTGAGACAGCCCGGGCCAATCCGGATTTGGACCTCCTGGGTTCTACACCTGCGGTCTGAAGGGGCATCCACTAGTCCCGGAAGCACGAGCCGCCCCCGCCCCGCAGGCCTGCTTGGTTGGTCCAGCCTTGCCCACGCAGGACGTCACCTCCCTCGATGTTTGAGGTGCCCTGTTGGATCACAGGCCTCAGTGGCTCAAGGGGAGCGTGCAGGCTCCCTCCTTCCATCGCCAGGCCCTGGGGAAATGAGCCTTTGCATGGGTCTCTGAATGACAAGACAGGTCCCAGCTTCGACCGGTCCGAGAAACATGGGCCGGGGCCCAGTGGCAGAGTCCCCTGCTGCCCGTGCCTGTGCCCTCTGGACCAACTGTGCCTTGGCTGCTCTGAAGAAGGACCTAGCCACGGACACACCCGAAGGCACCCTCTCTGCCAGGAATCGCTCTGGTTCCGGCCCCGAGGACGAGGCTCCTTCAAAGGAAGGGCACGTCCTCGCTCTCTGCTGTCACGCTCGGCGTCGCCCTGGTAGACTGCCTTGGCACCTAGGGGTGAGCTAAGGTGGAAATTTGTGATGCTGAAGGGCGGCCAAAGCACAGGGCTTCATCGTCTTGCGGTCCCGGTGACAGGGGGACCCATGGCGACATCCAGCTTCTTGGTTGGATCACTGAGGAACGGACGTGCGGCATGTCCCATGGGGCAGAAAGGGTCCTGGCATGGGGGGCACAGGTGTGTGGGTCCCTGGATTTGGAATCGGGGGCTGGCTGCGCCTCGGGCTGCCGCGCGGTCTCGGGGGACTTTCCAGGCGTGGGGCGCTCAGCTGAGGCCACGGAGGCCTAGGACCATCGCGACCCGGGGAGGTGAGGCTGACCCGGCAGCAGAGGCCTGTTCTGGGTCCCAGGGAAGGCTGCCTCCCGGGCCCCAACCCTGGCGTTTCCACCCCGGCCCAAGGCCGCGGGTGACAGGGAGGGGAGCACTCCCATTGGGGGCATCCCTTCCGGTCGCCCTGAGGGGCCTGGGAAGAAGGGCTGTGTGCATCTTTGCCCTTCAGGGACTTGGCAGGCTGTCCTGGAGCCTGGATCCGGGTTAGGGCTTCTTGCTGAGAACAGCCTTGGCCTAGCCTCCCCTGAGTTCTCCAGGCTGCAGGACTGGACCCTGGGCTGGCTTCTCTTGGCGTGCCCGGTTGGTCCCCTGCTCGGGACAGGAGGCAGTGGGGTCCTCCCCTCTAGCCCGGGACCCGTGCTGGCTTCAGGAAAGAAGGTTTGAATAGTGAGAAAACGCTAGGGAGTTTTCAATGAGAGAGACAAGACTCTAATGACCTTGAAAATCAGCTCCAGGACTCCTCCTCCAGCTCCAGCCTAAAGCCACCGAATGTGGTAGCCAGGTTTAGTGAAGATGCAATCGAGAGAGAGAGAGAGAGAGAGAGAGAGAGAGAAAGAGAGAGAGAGAGAGAGAAACAAGCCAGGGAGTGGACTTTTATTTTTTGGGGGAGAAACATTCTTGGAGAAATCCCATCGAATGAAAAATCAATCAGGGGGGAAGCATCCCAGTGGGGAAGCATCCCAAGGTCAAGGGCAAGGATTGGGTCTTGAGGGCAGTGGCCAGACATTCCTCTGCATGGAGAAGCCCTCGCACCTGGAGAAGGGTGGGGAAAGCTCGGACACAGCTGTGCCTAGGCGGCCTCTCACCCGGGCAGGCAGGTAACTCAAATCACATGTGAGGATGGCCTCCCCAACTCCCCCCTCCCGTGCCCCATGCTAGCCTCCTTTCAGGAAGTGAAGGGTGAGCCGCATGCCACGACGGTGCCCCTCTTTGTGACTTGGGCTGGCTGTGAGCACGCCACCCTCCTGCCTCAACCTCCGCGGTCCTAGGCAGGAGCCGCACCTGGAGCAGTGAGACTGCAGGCCGAGGGTCGGGATCTTGCAGGGCAGGAGAAGAAAGAACACCCGCGGGGTGCGGTCCAGCTCAGCCCTCCAGGCGTGAGCCCCGAAGAAGAGACCAAGCAAACGGTGCCGGCACGCAGCTCAGGTAAGCGCTCAGAGGGCTTTTCTCGGAGCACTCGTGCTCCCTTGTCTTCACAGCCCTCCCGCTGCAGGGGGACTCCAAACATCCAGGGGTTGACACCCAGACTTGATGGGGGTCTGGTCTCCTCCTGCTCTCTTCGCGGGGATTCTTTCAATCAGGTGCCTGAAGACTGCAGTATCTCATGGGAGTCTTTGATCTTTCCAAACGCGTCGCCCTTTTCATCCTGAAGTCCCCAGTAATTCACAGAACCCTGCAAAAAGTTCAGAACCCCTCTGCAGTTCTCCGCTGCCGCCCCTTCCAAAGCGCATTCTGCCGCTTGTCCACACGAGGGCAGCACGAGACCGCTCCAAATGGACTGGCCGCCCACTTTGCCACTGATGTGAAAGGGCACCCTGCAAGTCGGGGCTCTCCTGAGGGCTGACCTGTCACCGGCACAGCCCGGCTGCACCGGGGAGGCCTTCCTCGTCCTCATGAGGCTAGGACACTCACTGTCAATTTTGGGAAACTGGAGAGAAACCAGGCTTGGCCGCCCCCTCCCCCCCCCACGCGCGCGCGCACACACACAAACACACCCCTCCCCAGGGCCAGGCTCTGAGACAGCCCGGGCCAATCCGGATTTGGACCTCCTGGGTTCTACACCTGCGGTCTGAAGGGGCATCCACTAGTCCCGGAAGCAGGAGCCGCCCCCGCCCCGCAGACCCTGCTTGGTTGGTCCAGCCTTGCCCACGCAGGACGTCACCTCCCTCGATGTTTGAGGTGCCCTGTTGGATCACAGGCCTCAGTGGCTCAAGGGGAGCGTGCAGGCTCCCTCCTTCCATCGCCAGGCCCTGGGGAAATGAGCCTTTGCATGGGTCTCTGAATGACAAGACAGGTCCCAGCTTCGACCGGTCCGAGAAACATGGGCCGGGGCCCAGTGGCAGAGTCCCCTGCTGCCCGTGCCTGTGCCCTCTGGACCAACTGTGCCTTGGCTGCTCTGAAGAAGGACCTAGCCACGGACACACCCGAAGGCACCCTCTCTGCCAGGAATCGCTCTGGTTCCGGCCCCGAGGACGAGGCTCCTTCAAAGGAAGGGCACGTCCTCGCTCTCTGCTGTCACGCTCGGCGTCGCCCTGGTAGACTGCCTTGGCACCTAGGGGTGAGCTAAGGTGGAAATTTGTGATGCTGAAGGGCGGCCAAAGCACAGGGCTTCATCGTCTTGCGGTCCCGGTGACAGGGGGACCCATGGTGACATCCAGCTTCTTGGATCACTGAGGAACGGACGTGCGGCATGTCCCATGGGGCAGAAAGGGTCCTGGCATGGGGGGCACAGGTGTGTGGGTCCCTGGATTTGGAATCGGGGGCTGGCTGCGCCTCGGGCTGCCGCGCGGTCTCGGGGGACTTTCCAGGCGTGGGGCGCTCAGCTGAGGCCACGGAGGCCTAGGACCATCGCGACCCGGGGAGGTGAGGCTGACCCGGCAGCAGAGGCCTGTTCTGGGTCCCAGGGAAGGCTGCCTCCCGGGCCCCAACCCTGGCGTTTCCACCCCGGCCCAAGGCCGCGGGTGACAGGGAGGGGAGCACTCCCATTGGGGGCATCCCTTCCGGTCGCCCTGAGGGGCCTGGGAAGAAGAGCTGTGTGCATCTTTGCCCTTCAGGGACTTGGCAGGCTGTCCTGGAGCCTGGATCCGGGTTAGGGCTTCTTGCTGAGAACAGCCTTGGCCTAGCCTCCCCTGAGTTCTCCAGGCTGCAGGACTGGACCCTGGGCTGGCTTCTCTTGGCGTGCCCGGTTGGTCCCCTGCTCGGGACAGGAGGCAGTGGGGTCCTCCCCTCTAGCCCGGCACCCGTGCTGGCTTCAGGAAAGAAGGTTTGAATAGTGAGAAAACGCTAGGGAGTTTTCAATGAGAGAGACAAGACTCTAATGACCTTGAAAATCAGCTCCAGGACTCCTCCTCCAGCTCCAGCCTAAAGCCACCGAATGTGGTAGCCAGGTTTAGTGAAGATGCAATCGAGAGAGAGAGAGAGAGAGAGAGAGAGAGAGAGAAACAAGCCAGGGAGTGGACTTTTATTTTTGGGGGGGGAAACATTCTGGGAGAAATCCCATCGAATGAAAAATCAATCAGTGGGGAAGCATCCCAAGGTCAAGGGCAAGGATTGGGTCTTGAGGGCAGTGGCCAGACATTCCTCTGCACGGAGAAGCCCTCGCACCTGGAGAAGGGTGGGGAAAGCTCGGACACAGCTGTGCCTAGGCGGCCTCTCACCCGGGCAGGCAGGTAACTCAAATCACATGTGAGGATGGCCTCCCCAACTCCCCCCTCCCGTGCCCCATGCTAGCCTCCTTTCAGGAAGTGAAGGGTGAGCCGCATGCCACGACGGTGCCCCTCTTTGTGACTTGGGCTGGCTGTGAGCACGCCACCCTCCTGCCTCAACCTCCGCGGTCCTAGGCAGGAGCCGCACCTGGAGCAGTGAGACTGCAGGCCGAGGGTCGGGATCTTGCAGGGCAGGAGAAGAAAGAACACCCGCGGGGTGCGGTCCAGCTCAGCCCTCCAGGCGTGAGCCCCGAAGAAGAGACCAAGCAAACGGTGCCGGCACGCAGCTCAGGTAAGCGCTCAGAGGGCTTTTCTCGGAGCACTCGTGCTCCCTTGTCTTCACAGCCCTCCCGCTGCAGGGGGACTCCAAACATCCAGGGGTTGACACCCAGACTTGATGGGGGTCTGGTCTCCTCCTGCTCTCTTCGCGGGGATTCTTTCAATCAGGTGCCTGAAGACTGCAGTATCTCATGGGAGTCTTTGATCTTTCCAAACGCGTCGCCCTTTTCATCCTGAAGTCCCCAGTAATTCACAGAACCCTGCAAAAAGTTCAGAACCCCTCTGCAGTTCTCCGCTGCCGCCCCTTCCAAAGCGCATTCTGCCGCTTGTCCACACGAGGGCAGCACGAGACCGCTCCAAATGGACTGGCCGCCCACTTTGCCACTGATGTGAAAGGGCACCCTGCAAGTCGGGGCTCTCCTGAGGGCTGACCTGTCACCGGCACAGCCCGGCTGCACCGGGGAGGCCTTCCTCGTCCTCATGAGGCTAGGACACTCACTGTCAATTTTGGGAAACTGGAGAGAAACCAGGCTTGGCCGCCCCCTCCCCCCCACACGCGCGCGCGCACACACACAAACACACCCCTCCCCAGGGCCAGGCTCTGAGACAGCCCGGGCCAATCCGGATTTGGACCTCCTGGGTTCTACACCTGCGGTCTGAAGGGGCATCCACTAGTCCCGGAAGCAGGAGCCGCCCCCGCCCCGCAGACCCTGCTTGGTTGGTCCAGCCTTGCCCACGCAGGACGTCACCTCCCTCGATGTTTGAGGTGCCCTGTTGGATCACAGGCCTCAGTGGCTCAAGGGGAGCGTGCAGGCTCCCTCCTTCCATCGCCAGGCCCTGGGGAAATGAGCCTTTGCATGGGTCTCTGAATGACAAGACAGGTCCCAGCTTCGACCGGTCCGAGAAACATGGGCCGGGGCCCAGTGGCAGAGTCCCCTGCTGCCCGTGCCTGTGCCCTCTGGACCAACTGTGCCTTGGCTGCTCTGAAGAAGGACCTAGCCACGGACACACCCGAAGGCACCCTCTCTGCCAGGAATCGCTCTGGTTCCGGCCCCGAGGACGAGGCTCCTTCAAAGGAAGGGCACGTCCTCGCTCTCTGCTGTCACGCTCGGCGTCGCCCTGGTAGACTGCCTTGGCACCTAGGGGTGAGCTAAGGTGGAAATTTGTGATGCTGAAGGGCGGCCAAAGCACAGGGCTTCATCGTCTTGCGGTCCCGGTGACAGGGGGACCCATGGCGACATCCAGCTTCTTGGTTGGATCACTGAGGAACGGACGTGCGGCATGTCCCATGGGGCAGAAAGGGTCCTGGCATGGGGGGCACAGGTGTGTGGGTCCCTGGATTTGGAATCGGGGGCTGGCTGCGCCTCGGGCTGCCGCGCGGTCTCGGGGGACTTTCCAGGCGTGGGGCGCTCAGCTGAGGCCACGGAGGCCTAGGACCATCGCGACCCGGGGAGGTGAGGCTGACCCGGCAGCAGAGGCCTGTTCTGGGTCCCAGGGAAGGCTGCCTCCCGGGCCCCAACCCTGGCGTTTCCACCCCGGCCCAAGGCCGCGGGTGACAGGGAGGGGAGCACTCCCATTGGGGGCATCCCTTCCGGTCGCCCTGAGGGGCCTGGGAAGAAGGGCTGTGTGCATCTTTGCCCTTCAGGGACTTGGCAGGCTGTCCTGGAGCCTGGATCCGGGTTAGGGCTTCTTGCTGAGAACAGCCTTGGCCTAGCCTCCCCTGAGTTCTCCAGGCTGCAGGACTGGACCCTGGGCTGGCTTCTCTTGGCGTGCCCGGTTGGTCCCCTGCTCGGGACAGGAGGCAGTGGGGTCCTCCCCTCTAGCCCGGGACCCGTGCTGGCTTCAGGAAAGAAGGTTTGAATAGTGAGAAAACGCTAGGGAGTTTTCAATGAGAGAGACAAGACTCTAATGACCTTGAAAATCAGCTCCAGGACTCCTCCTCCAGCTCCAGCCTAAAGCCACCGAATGTGGTAGCCAGGTTTAGTGAAGTTGCAATCGAGAGAGAGAGAGAGAGAGAGAGAGAGAGAGAGAGAGAGAGAGAGAGAGAGAGAAACAAGCCAGGGAGTGGACTTTTATTTTTTGGGGGAGAAACATTCTTGGAGAAATCCCATCGAATGAAAAATCAATCAGTGGGGAAGCATCCCAGTGGGGAAGCATCCCAAGGTCAAGGGCAAGGATTGGGTCTTGAGGGCAGTGGCCAGACATTCCTCTGCATGGAGAAGCCCTCGCACCTGGAGAAGGGTGGGGAAAGCTCGGACACAGCTGTGCCTAGGCGGCCTCTCACCCGGGCAGGCAGGTAACTCAAATCACATGTGAGGATGGCCTCCCCAACTCCCCCCTCCCGTGCCCCATGCTAGCCTCCTTTCAGGAAGTGAAGGGTGAGCCGCATGCCACGACGGTGCCCCTCTTTGTGACTTGGGCTGGCTGTGAGCACGCCACCCTCCTGCCTCAACCTCCGCGGTCCTAGGCAGGAGCCGCACCTGGAGCAGTGAGACTGCAGGCCGAGGGTCGGGATCTTGCAGGGCAGGAGAAGAAAGAACACCCGCGGGGTGCGGTCCAGCTCAGCCCTCCAGGCGTGAGCCCCGAAGAAGAGACCAAGCAAACGGTGCCGGCACGCAGCTCAGGTAAGCGCTCAGAGGGCTTTTCTCGGAGCACTCGTGCTCCCTTGTCTTCACAGCCCTCCCGCTGCAGGGGGACTCCAAACATCCAGGGGTTGACACCCAGACTTGATGGGGGTCTGGTCTCCTCCTGCTCTCTTCGCGGGGATTCTTTCAATCAGGTGCCTGAAGACTGCAGTATCTCATGGGAGTCTTTGATCTTTCCAAACGCGTCGCCCTTTTCATCCTGAAGTCCCCAGTAATTCACAGAACCCTGCAAAAAGTTCAGAACCCCTCTGCAGTTCTCCGCTGCCGCCCCTTCCAAAGCGCATTCTGCCGCTTGTCCACACGAGGGCAGCACGAGACCGCTCCAAATGGACTGGCCGCCCACTTTGCCACTGATGTGAAAGGGCACCCTGCAAGTCGGGGCTCTCCTGAGGGCTGACCTGTCACCGGCACAGCCCGGCTGCACCGGGGAGGCCTTCCTCGTCCTCATGAGGCTAGGACACTCACTGTCAATTTTGGGAAACTGGAGAGAAACCAGGCTTGGCCGCCCCCTCCCCCCCCCACGCGCGCGCGCACACACACAAACACACCCCTCCCCAGGGCCAGGCTCTGAGACAGCCCGGGCCAATCCGGATTTGGACCTCCTGGGTTCTACACCTGCGGTCTGAAGGGGCATCCACTAGTCCCGGAAGCAGGAGCCGCCCCCGCCCCGCAGACCCTGCTTGGTTGGTCCAGCCTTGCCCACGCAGGACGTCACCTCCCTCGATGTTTGAGGTGCCCTGTTGGATCACAGGCCTCAGTGGCTCAAGGGGAGCGTGCAGGCTCCCTCCTTCCATCGCCAGGCCCTGGGGAAATGAGCCTTTGCATGGGTCTCTGAATGACAAGACAGGTCCCAGCTTCGACCGGTCCGAGAAACATGGGCCGGGGCCCAGTGGCAGAGTCCCCTGCTGCCCGTGCCTGTGCCCTCTGGACCAACTGTGCCTTGGCTGCTCTGAAGAAGGACCTAGCCACGGACACACCCGAAGGCACCCTCTCTGCCAGGAATCGCTCTGGTTCCGGCCCCGAGGACGAGGCTCCTTCAAAGGAAGGGCACGTCCTCGCTCTCTGCTGTCACGCTCGGCGTCGCCCTGGTAGACTGCCTTGGCACCTAGGGGTGAGCTAAGGTGGAAATTTGTGATGCTGAAGGGCGGCCAAAGCACAGGGCTTCATCGTCTTGCGGTCCCGGTGACAGGGGGACCCATGGTGACATCCAGCTTCTTGGATCACTGAGGAACGGACGTGCGGCATGTCCCATGGGGCAGAAAGGGTCCTGGCATGGGGGGCACAGGTGTGTGGGTCCCTGGATTTGGAATCGGGGGCTGGCTGCGCCTCGGGCTGCCGCGCGGTCTCGGGGGACTTTCCAGGCGTGGGGCGCTCAGCTGAGGCCACGGAGGCCTAGGACCATCGCGACCCGGGGAGGTGAGGCTGACCCGGCAGCAGAGGCCTGTTCTGGGTCCCAGGGAAGGCTGCCTCCCGGGCCCCAACCCTGGCGTTTCCACCCCGGCCCAAGGCCGCGGGTGACAGGGAGGGGAGCACTCCCATTGGGGGCATCCCTTCCGGTCGCCCTGAGGGGCCTGGGAAGAAGAGCTGTGTGCATCTTTGCCCTTCAGGGACTTGGCAGGCTGTCCTGGAGCCTGGATCCGGGTTAGGGCTTCTTGCTGAGAACAGCCTTGGCCTAGCCTCCCCTGAGTTCTCCAGGCTGCAGGACTGGACCCTGGGCTGGCTTCTCTTGGCGTGCCCGGTTGGTCCCCTGCTCGGGACAGGAGGCAGTGGGGTCCTCCCCTCTAGCCCGGGACCCGTGCTGGCTTCAGGAAAGAAGGTTTGAATAGTGAGAAAACGCTAGGGAGTTTTCAATGAGAGAGACAAGACTCTAATGACCTTGAAAATCAGCTCCAGGACTCCTCCTCCAGCTCCAGCCTAAAGCCACCGAATGTGGTAGCCAGGTTTAGTGAAGATGCAATCGAGAGAGAGAGAGAGAGAGAGAGAGAGAGAGAGAGAGAGAGAGAGAAACAAGCCAGGGAGTGGACTTTTATTTTTTTGGGGGGGAACATTCTGGGAGAAATCCCATCGAATGAAAAATCAATCAGTGGGGAAGCATCCCAAGGTCAAGGGCAAGGATTGGGTCTTGAGGGCAGTGGCCAGACATTCCTCTGCACGGAGAAGCCCTCGCACCTGGAGAAGGGTGGGGAAAGCTCGGACACAGCTGTGCCTAGGCGGCCTCTCACCCGGGCAGGCAGGTAACTCAAATCACATGTGAGGATGGCCTCCCCAACTCCCCCCTCCCGTGCCCCATGCTAGCCTCCTTTCAGGAAGTGAAGGGTGAGCCGCATGCCACGACGGTGCCCCTCTTTGTGACTTGGGCTGGCTGTGAGCACGCCACCCTCCTGCCTCAACCTCCGCGGTCCTAGGCAGGAGCCGCACCTGGAGCAGTGAGACTGCAGGCCGAGGGTCGGGATCTTGCAGGGCAGGAGAAGAAAGAACACCCGCGGGGTGCGGTACAGCTCAGCCCTCCAGGCGTGAGCCCCGAAGAAGAGACCAAGCAAACGGTGCCGGCACGCAGCTCAGGTAAGCGCTCAGAGGGCTTTTCTCGGAGCACTCGTGCTCCCTTGTCTTCACAGCCCTCCCGCTGCAGGGGGACTCCAAACATCCAGGGGTTGACACCCAGACTTGATGGGGGTCTGGTCTCCTCCTGCTCTCTTCGCGGGGATTCTTTCAATCAGGTGCCTGAAGACTGCAGTATCTCATGGGAGTCTTTGATCTTTCCAAACGCGTCGCCCTTTTCATCCTGAAGTCCCCAGTAATTCACAGAACCCTGCAAAAGTTCAGAACCCCTCGGCAGTTCTCCGCTGCCGCCCCTTCCAAAGCGCATTCTGCCGCTTGTCCACACGAGGGCAGCACGAGACCGCTCCAAATGGACTGGCCGCCCACTTTGCCACTGATGTGAAAGGGCACCCTGCAAGTCGGGGCTCTCCTGAGGGCTGACCTGTCACCGGCACAGCCCGGCTGCACCGGGGAGGCCTTCCTCGTCCTCATGAGGCTAGGACACTCACTGTCAATTTTGGGAAACTGGAGAGAAACCAGGCTTGGCCGCCCCCTCCCCCCCACACGCGCGCGCGCGCACACACACACAAACACACCCCTCCCCAGGGCCAGGCTCTGAGACAGCCCGGGCCAATCCGGATTTGGACCTCCTGGGTTCTACACCTGCAGTCTGAAGGGGCATCCACTAGTCCCGGAAGCACGAGCCGCCCCCGCCCCGCAGACCCTGCTTGGTTGGTCCAGCCTTGCCCACGCAGGACGTCACCTCCCTCGATGTTTGAGGTGCCCTGTTGGATCACAGGCCTCAGTGGCTCAAGGGGAGCGTGCAGGCTCCCTCCTTCCATCGCCAGGCCCTGGGGAAATGAGCCTTTGCATGGGTCTCTGAATGACAAGACAGGTCCCAGCTTCGACCGGTCCGAGAAACATGGGCCGGGGCCCAGTGGCAGAGTCCCCTGCTGCCCGTGCCTGTGCCCTCTGGACCAACTGTGCCTTGGCTGCTCTGAAGAAGGACCTAGCCCCGGACACACCCGAAGGCACCCTCTCTGCCAGGAATCGCTCTGGTTCCGGCCCCGAGGACGAGGCTCCTTCAAAGGAAGGGCACGTCCTCGCTCTCTGCTGTCACGCTCGGCGTCGCCCTGGTAGACTGCCTTGGCACCTAGGGGTGAGCTAAGGTGGAAATTTGTGATGCTGAAGGGCGGCCAAAGCACAGGGCTTCATCGTCTTGCGGTCCCGGTGACAGGGGGACCCATGGTGACATCCAGCTTCTTGGATCACTGAGGAACGGACGTGCGGCATGTCCCATGGGGCAGAAAGGGTCCTGGCATGGGGGGCACAGGTGTGTGGGTCCCTGGATTTGGAATCGGGGGCTGGCTGCGCCTCGGGCTGCCGCGCGGTCTCGGGGGACTTTCCAGGCGTGGGGCGCTCAGCTGAGGCCACGGAGGCCTAGGACCATCGCGACCCGGGGAGGTGAGGCTGACCCGGCAGCAGAGGCCTGTTCTGGGTCCCAGGGAAGGCTGCCTCCCGGGCCCCAACCCTGGCGTTTCCACCCCGGCCCAAGGCCGCGGGTGACAGGGAGGGGAGCACTCCCATTGGGGGCATCCCTTCCGGTCGCCCTGAGGGGCCTGGGAAGAAGAGCTGTGTGCATCTTTGCCCTTCAGGGACTTGGCAGGCTGTCCTGGAGCCTGGATCCGGGTTAGGGCTTCTTGCTGAGAACAGCCTTGGCCTAGCCTCCCCTGAGTTCTCCAGGCTGCAGGACTGGACCCTGGGCTGGCTTCTCTTGGCGTGCCCGGTTGGTCCCCTGCTCGGGACAGGAGGCAGTGGGGTCCTCCCCTCTAGCCCGGCACCCGTGCTGGCTTCAGGAAAGAAGGTTTGAATAGTGAGAAAACGCTAGGGAGTTTTCAATGAGAGAGACAAGACTCTAATGACCTTGAAAATCAGCTCCAGGACTCCTCCTCCAGCTCCAGCCTAAAGCCACCGAATGTGGTAGCCAGGTTTAGTGAAGATGCAATCGAGAGAGAGAGAGAGAGAGAGAGAGAGAGAGAGAAACAAGCCAGGGAGTGGACTTTTATTTTTTGGGGGGGAAACATTCTGGGAGAAATCCCATCGAATGAAAAATCAATCAGTGGGGAAGCATCCCAAGGTCAAGGGCAAGGATTGGGTCTTGAGGGCAGTGGCCAGACATTCCTCTGCACGGAGAAGCCCTCGCACCTGGAGAAGGGTGGGGAAAGCTCGGACACAGCTGTGCCTAGGCGGCCTCTCACCCGGGCAGGCAGGTAACTCAAATCACATGTGAGGATGGCCTCCCCAACTCCCCCCTCCCGTGCCCCATGCTAGCCTCCTTTCAGGAAGTGAAGGGTGAGCCGCATGCCACGACGGTGCCCCTCTTTGTGACTTGGGCTGGCTGTGAGCACGCCACCCTCCTGCCTCAACCTCCGCGGTCCTAGGCAGGAGCCGCACCTGGAGCAGTGAGACTGCAGGCCGAGGGTCGGGATCTTGCAGGGCAGGAGAAGAAAGAACACCCGCGGGGTGCGGTCCAGCTCAGCCCTCCAGGCGTGAGCCCCGAAGAAGAGACCAAGCAAACGGTGCCGGCACGCAGCTCAGGTAAGCGCTCAGAGGGCTTTTCTCGGAGCACTCGTGCTCCCTTGTCTTCACAGCCCTCCCGCTGCAGGGGGACTCCAAACATCCAGGGGTTGACACCCAGACTTGATGGGGGTCTGGTCTCCTCCTGCTCTCTTCGCGGGGATTCTTTCAATCAGGTGCCTGAAGACTGCAGTATCTCATGGGAGTCTTTGATCTTTCCAAACGCGTCGCCCTTTTCATCCTGAAGTCCCCAGTAATTCACAGAACCCTGCAAAAAGTTCAGAACCCCTCTGCAGTTCTCCGCTGCCGCCCCTTCCAAAGCGCATTCTGCCGCTTGTCCACACGAGGGCAGCACGAGACCGCTCCAAATGGACTGGCCGCCCACTTTGCCACTGATGTGAAAGGGCACCCTGCAAGTCGGGGCTCTCCTGAGGGCTGACCTGTCACCGGCACAGCCCGGCTGCACCGGGGAGGCCTTCCTCGTCCTCATGAGGCTAGGACACTCACTGTCAATTTTGGGAAACTGGAGAGAAACCAGGCTTGGCCGCCCCCTCCCCCCCACACGCGCGCGCGCACACACACAAACACACCCCTCCCCAGGGCCAGGCTCTGAGACAGCCCGGGCCAATCCGGATTTGGACCTCCTGGGTTCTACACCTGCGGTCTGAAGGGGCATCCACTAGTCCCGGAAGCAGGAGCCGCCCCCGCCCCGCAGACCCTGCTTGGTTGGTCCAGCCTTGCCCACGCAGGACGTCACCTCCCTCGATGTTTGAGGTGCCCTGTTGGATCACAGGCCTCAGTGGCTCAAGGGGAGCGTGCAGGCTCCCTCCTTCCATCGCCAGGCCCTGGGGAAATGAGCCTTTGCATGGGTCTCTGAATGACAAGACAGGTCCCAGCTTCGACCGGTCCGAGAAACATGGGCCGGGGCCCAGTGGCAGAGTCCCCTGCTGCCCGTGCCTGTGCCCTCTGGACCAACTGTGCCTTGGCTGCTCTGAAGAAGGACCTAGCCACGGACACACCCGAAGGCACCCTCTCTGCCAGGAATCGCTCTGGTTCCGGCCCCGAGGACGAGGCTCCTTCAAAGGAAGGGCACGTCCTCGCTCTCTGCTGTCACGCTCGGCGTCGCCCTGGTAGACTGCCTTGGCACCTAGGGGTGAGCTAAGGTGGAAATTTGTGATGCTGAAGGGCGGCCAAAGCACAGGGCTTCATCGTCTTGCGGTCCCGGTGACAGGGGGACCCATGGCGACATCCAGCTTCTTGGTTGGATCACTGAGGAACGGACGTGCGGCATGTCCCATGGGGCAGAAAGGGTCCTGGCATGGGGGGCACAGGTGTGTGGGTCCCTGGATTTGGAATCGGGGGCTGGCTGCGCCTCGGGCTGCCGCGCGGTCTCGGGGGACTTTCCAGGCGTGGGGCGCTCAGCTGAGGCCACGGAGGCCTAGGACCATCGCGACCCGGGGAGGTGAGGCTGACCCGGCAGCAGAGGCCTGTTCTGGGTCCCAGGGAAGGCTGCCTCCCGGGCCCCAACCCTGGCGTTTCCACCCCGGCCCAAGGCCGCGGGTGACAGGGAGGGGAGCACTCCCATTGGGGGCATCCCTTCCGGTCGCCCTGAGGGGCCTGGGAAGAAGGGCTGTGTGCATCTTTGCCCTTCAGGGACTTGGCAGGCTGTCCTGGAGCCTGGATCCGGGTTAGGGCTTCTTGCTGAGAACAGCCTTGGCCTAGCCTCCCCTGAGTTCTCCAGGCTGCAGGACTGGACCCTGGGCTGGCTTCTCTTGGCGTGCCCGGTTGGTCCCCTGCTCGGGACAGGAGGCAGTGGGGTCCTCCCCTCTAGCCCGGGACCCGTGCTGGCTTCAGGAAAGAAGGTTTGAATAGTGAGAAAACGCTAGGGAGTTTTCAATGAGAGAGACAAGACTCTAATGACCTTGAAAATCAGCTCCAGGACTCCTCCTCCAGCTCCAGCCTAAAGCCACCGAATGTGGTAGCCAGGTTTAGTGAAGATGCAATCGAGAGAGAGAGAGAGAGAGAGAGAGAGAGAGAGAGAGAGAGAGAGAGAGAAACAAGCCAGGGAGTGGACTTTTATTTTTTGGGGGAGAAACATTCTTGGAGAAATCCCATCGAATGAAAAATCAATCAGTGGGGAAGCATCCCAGTGGGGAAGCATCCCAAGGTCAAGGGCAAGGATTGGGTCTTGAGGGCAGTGGCCAGACATTCCTCTGCATGGAGAAGCCCTCGCACCTGGAGAAGGGTGGGGAAAGCTCGGACACAGCTGTGCCTAGGCGGCCTCTCACCGGGGCAGGCAGGTAACTCAAATCACATGTGAGGATGGCCTCCCCAACTCCCCCCTCCCGTGCCCCATGCTAGCCTCCTTTCAGGAAGTGAAGGGTGAGCCGCATGCCACGACGGTGCCCCTCTTTGTGACTTGGGCTGGCTGTGAGCACGCCACCCTCCTGCCTCAACCTCCGCGGTCCTAGGCAGGAGCCGCACCTGGAGCAGTGAGACTGCAGGCCGAGGGTCGGGATCTTGCAGGGCAGGAGAAGAAAGAACACCCGCGGGGTGCGGTCCAGCTCAGCCCTCCAGGCGTGAGCCCCGAAGAAGAGACCAAGCAAACGGTGCCGGCACGCAGCTCAGGTAAGCGCTCAGAGGGCTTTTCTCGGAGCACTCGTGCTCCCTTGTCTTCACAGCCCTCCCGCTGCAGGGGGACTCCAAACATCCAGGGGTTGACACCCAGACTTGATGGGGGTCTGGTCTCCTCCTGCTCTCTTCGCGGGGATTCTTTCAATCAGGTGCCTGAAGACTGCAGTATCTCATGGGAGTCTTTGATCTTTCCAAACGCGTCGCCCTTTTCATCCTGAAGTCCCCAGTAATTCACAGAACCCTGCAAAAAGTTCAGAACCCCTCTGCAGTTCTCCGCTGCCGCCCCTTCCAAAGCGCATTCTGCCGCTTGTCCACACGAGGGCAGCACGAGACCGCTCCAAATGGACTGGCCGCCCACTTTGCCACTGATGTGAAAGGGCACCCTGCAAGTCGGGGCTCTCCTGAGGGCTGACCTGTCACCGGCACAGCCCGGCTGCACCGGGGAGGCCTTCCTCGTCCTCATGAGGCTAGGACACTCACTGTCAATTTTGGGAAACTGGAGAGAAACCAGGCTTGGCCGCCCCCTCCCCCCCACACGCGCGCGCGCACACACACAAACACACCCCTCCCCAGGGCCAGGCTCTGAGACAGCCCGGGCCAATCCGGATTTGGACCTCCTGGGTTCTACACCTGCGGTCTGAAGGGGCATCCACTAGTCCCGGAAGCAGGAGCCGCCCCCGCCCCGCAGACCCTGCTTGGTTGGTCCAGCCTTGCCCACGCAGGACGTCACCTCCCTCGATGTTTGAGGTGCCCTGTTGGATCACAGGCCTCAGTGGCTCAAGGGGAGCGTGCAGGCTCCCTCCTTCCATCGCCAGGCCCTGGGGAAATGAGCCTTTGCATGGGTCTCTGAATGACAAGACAGGTCCCAGCTTCCACCGGTCCGAGAAACATGGGCCGGGGCCCAGTGGCAGAGTCCCCTGCTGCCCGTGCCTGTGCCCTCTGGACCAACTGTGCCTTGGCTGCTCTGAAGAAGGACCTAGCCCCGGACACACCCGAAGGCACCCTCTCTGCCAGGAATCGCTCTGGTTCCGGCCCCGAGGACGAGGCTCCTTCAAAGGAAGGGCACGTCCTCGCTCTCTGCTGTCACGCTCGGCGTCGCCCTGGTAGACTGCCTTGGCACCTAGGGGTGAGCTAAGGTGGAAATTTGTGATGCTGAAGGGCGGCCAAAGCACAGGGCTTCATCGTCTTGCGGTCCCGGTGACAGGGGGACCCATGGTGACATCCAGCTTCTTGGATCACTGAGGAACGGACGTGCGGCATGTCCCATGGGGCAGAAAGGGTCCTGGCATGGGGGGCACAGGTGTGTGGGTCCCTGGATTTGGAATCGGGGGCTGGCTGCGCCTCGGGCTGCCGCGCGGTCTCGGGGGACTTTCCAGGCGTGGGGCGCTCAGCTGAGGCCACGGAGGCCTAGGACCATCGCGACCCGGGGAGGTGAGGCTGACCCGGCAGCAGAGGCCTGTTCTGGGTCCCAGGGAAGGCTGCCTCCCGGGCCCCAACCCTGGCGTTTCCACCCCGGCCCAAGGCCGCGGGTGACAGGGAGGGGAGCACTCCCATTGGGGGCATCCCTTCCGGTCGCCCTGAGGGGCCTGGGAAGAAGAGCTGTGTGCATCTTTGCCCTTCAGGGACTTGGCAGGCTGTCCTGGAGCCTGGATCCGGGTTAGGGCTTCTTGCTGAGAACAGCCTTGGCCTAGCCTCCCCTGAGTTCTCCAGGCTGCAGGACTGGACCCTGGGCTGGCTTCTCTTGGCGTGCCCGGTTGGTCCCCTGCTCGGGACAGGAGGCAGTGGGGTCCTCCCCTCTAGCCCGGCACCCGTGCTGGCTTCAGGAAAGAAGGTTTGAATAGTGAGAAAACGCTAGGGAGTTTTCAATGAGAGAGACAAGACTCTAATGACCTTGAAAATCAGCTCCAGGACTCCTCCTCCAGCTCCAGCCTAAAGCCACCGAATGTGGTAGCCAGGTTTAGTGAAGATGCAATCGAGAGAGAGAGAGAGAGAGAGAGAGAGAGAGAGAGAGAGAGAGAGAGAGAGAAACAAGCCAGGGAGTGGACTTTTATTTTTTGGGGGGGAAACATTCTGGGAGAAATCCCATCGAATGAAAAATCAATCAGTGGGGAAGCATCCCAAGGTCAAGGGCAAGGATTGGGTCTTGAGGGCAGTGGCCAGACATTCCTCTGCACGGAGAAGCCCTCGCACCTGGAGAAGGGTGGGGAAAGCTCGGACACAGCTGTGCCTAGGCGGCCTCTCACCCGGGCAGGCAGGTAACTCAAATCACATGTGAGGATGGCCTCCCCAACTCCCCCCTCCCGTGCCCCATGCTAGCCTCCTTTCAGGAAGTGAAGGGTGAGCCGCATGCCACGACGGTGCCCCTCTTTGTGACTTGGGCTGGCTGTGAGCACGCCACCCTCCTGCCTCAACCTCCGCGGTCCTAGGCAGGAGCCGCACCTGGAGCAGTGAGACTGCAGGCCGAGGGTCGGGATCTTGCAGGGCAGGAGAAGAAAGAACACCCGCGGGGTGCGGTCCAGCTCAGCCCTCCAGGCGTGAGCCCCGAAGAAGAGACCAAGCAAACGGTGCCGGCACGCAGCTCAGGTAAGCGCTCAGAGGGCTTTTCTCGGAGCACTCGTGCTCCCTTGTCTTCACAGCCCTCCCGCTGCAGGGGGACTCCAAACATCCAGGGGTTGACACCCAGACTTGATGGGGGTCTG
Source organism: Marmota flaviventris (assembly GCF_047511675.1). NCBI lineage: Eukaryota > Metazoa > Chordata > Mammalia > Rodentia > Sciuridae > Marmota > Marmota flaviventris. The sequence goes on along the minus strand of NW_027288160.1, from coordinate 117,564 downwards.
GTCTCCTCCTGCTCTCTTCGCGGGGATTCTTTCAATCAGGTGCCTGAAGACTGCAGTATCTCATGGGAGTCTTTGATCTCTCCAAACGCGTCGCCCTTTTCATCCTGAAGTCCCCAGTAATTCACAGAACCCTGCAAAAGTTCAGAACCCCTCTGCAGTTCTCCGCTGCCGCCCCTTCCAAAGCGCATTCTGCCGCTTGTCCACACGAGGGCAGCACGAGACCGCTCCAAATGGACTGGCCGCCCACTTTGCCACTGATGTGAAAGGGCACCCTGCAAGTCGGGGCTCTCCTGAGGGCTGACCTGTCACCGGCACAGCCCGGCTGCACCGGGGAGGCCTTCCTCGTCCTCATGAGGCTAGGACACTCACTGTCAATTTTGGGAAACTGGAGAGAAACCAGGCTTGGCCGCCCCCTCCCCCCCACACGCGCGCGCACACACACAAACACACCCCTCCCCAGGGCCAGGCTCTGAGACAGCCCGGGCCAATCCGGATTTGGACCTCCTGGGTTCTACACCTGCGGTCTGAAGGGGCATCCACTAGTCCCGGAAGCAGGAGCCGCCCCCGCCCCGCAGACCCTGCTTGGTTGGTCCAGCCTTGCCCACGCAGGACGTCACCTCCCTCGATGTTTGAGGTGCCCTGTTGGATCACAGGCCTCAGTGGCTCAAGGGGAGCGTGCAGGCTCCCTCCTTCCATCGCCAGGCCCTGGGGAAATGAGCCTTTGCATGGGTCTCTGAATGACAAGACAGGTCCCAGCTTCGACCGGTCCGAGAAACATGGGCCGGGGCCCAGTGGCAGAGTCCCCTGCTGCCCGTGCCTGTGCCCTCTGGACCAACTGTGCCTTGGCTGCTCTGAAGAAGGACCTAGCCCCGGACACACCCGAAGGCACCCTCTCTGCCAGGAATCGCTCTGGTTCCGGCCCCGAGGACGAGGCTCCTTCAAAGGAAGGGCACGTCCTCGCTCTCTGCTGTCACGCTCGGCGTCGCCCTGGTAGACTGCCTTGGCACCTAGGGGTGAGCTAAGGTGGAAATTTGTGATGCTGAAGGGCGGCCAAAGCACAGGGCTTCATCGTCTTGCGGTCCCGGTGACAGGGGGACCCATGGCGACATCCAGCTTCTTGGTTGGATCACTGAGGAACGGACGTGCGGCATGTCCCATGGGGCAGAAAGGGTCCTGGCATGGGGGGCACAGGTGTGTGGGTCCCTGGATTTGGAATCGGGGGCTGGCTGCGCCTCGGGCTGCCGCGCGGTCTCGGGGGACTTTCCAGGCGTGGGGCGCTCAGCTGAGGCCACGGAGGCCTAGGACCATCGCGACCCGGGGAGGTGAGGCTGACCTGGCAGCAGAGGCCTGTTCTGGGTCCCAGGGAAGGCTGCCTCCCGGGCCCCAACCCTGGCGTTTCCACCCCGGCCCAAGGCCGCGGGTGACAGGGAGGGGAGCACTCCCATTGGGGGCATCCCTTCCGGTCGCCCTGAGGGGCCTGGGAAGAAGGGCTGTGTGCATCTTTGCCCTTCAGGGACTTGGCAGGCTGTCCTGGAGCCTGGATCCGGGTTAGGGCTTCTTGCTGAGAACAGCCTTGGCCTAGCCTCCCCTGAGTTCTCCAGGCTGCAGGACTGGACCCTGGGCTGGCTTCTCTTGGCGTGCCCGGTTGGTCCCCTGCTCGGGACAGGAGGCAGTGGGGTCCTCCCCTCTAGCCCGGCACCCGTGCTGGCTTCAGGAAAGAAGGTTTGAATAGTGAGAAAACGCTAGGGAGTTTTCAATGAGAGAGACAAGACTCTAATGACCTTGAAAATCAGCTCCAGGACTCCTCCTCCAGCTCCAGCCTAAAGCCACCGAATGTGGTAGCCAGGTTTAGTGAAGATGCAATCGAGAGAGAGAGAGAGAGAGAGAGAGAGAGAGAGAGAGAGAGAGAGAGAGAAACAAGCCAGGGAGTGGACTTTTATTTTTTGGGGGGAAACATTCTGGGAGAAATCCCATCGAATGAAAAATCAATCAGTGGGGAAGCATCCCAAGGTCAAGGGCAAGGATTGGGTCTTGAGGGCAGTGGCCAGACATTCCTCTGCACGGAGAAGCCCTCGCACCTGGAGAAGGGTGGGGAAAGCTCGGACACAGCTGTGCCTAGGCGGCCTCTCACCCGGGCAGGCAGGTAACTCAAATCACATGTGAGGATGGCCTCCCCAACTCCCCCCTCCCGTGCCCCATGCTAGCCTCCTTTCAGGAAGTGAAGGGTGAGCCGCATGCCACGACGGTGCCCCTCTTTGTGACTTGGGCTGGCTGTGAGCACGCCACCCTCCTGCCTCAACCTCCGCGGTCCTAGGCAGGAGCCGCACCTGGAGCAGTGAGACTGCAGGCCGAGGGTCGGGATCTTGCAGGGCAGGAGAAGAAAGAACACCCGCGGGGTGCGGTCCAGCTCAGCCCTCCAGGCGTGAGCCCCGAAGAAGAGACCAAGCAAACGGTGCCGGCACGCAGCTCAGGTAAGCGCTCAGAGGGCTTTTCTCGGAGCACTCGTGCTCCCTTGTCCTCACAGCCCTCCCGCTGCAGGGGGACTCCAAACATCCAGGGGTTGACACCCAGACGTGATGGGGGTCTGGTCTCCTCCTGCTCTCTTCGCGGGGATTCTTTCAATCAGGTGCCTGAAGACTGCAGTATCTCATGGGAGTCTTTGATCTCTCCAAACGCGTCGCCCTTTTCATCCTGAAGTCCCCAGTAATTCACAGAACCCTGCAAAAGTTCAGAACCCCTCTGCAGTTCTCCGCTGCCGCCCCTTCCAAAGCGCATTCTGCCGCTTGTCCACACGAGGGCAGCACGAGACCGCTCCAAATGGACTGGCCGCCCACTTTGCCACTGATGTGAAAGGGCACCCTGCAAGTCGGGGCTCTCCTGAGGGCTGACCTGTCACCGGCACAGCCCGGCTGCACCGGGGAGGCCTTCCTCGTCCTCATGAGGCTAGGACACTCACTGTCAATTTTGGGAAACTGGAGAGAAACCAGGCTTGGCCGCCCCCTCCCCCCCACACGCGCGCGCACACACACAAACACACCCCTCCCCAGGGCCAGGCTCTGAGACAGCCCGGGCCAATCCGGATTTGGACCTCCTGGGTTCTACACCTGCGGTCTGAAGGGGCATCCACTAGTCCCGGAAGCTCGAGCCGCCCCCGCCCCGCAGACCCTGCTTGGTTGGTCCAGCCTTGCCCACGCAGGACGTCACCTCCCTCGATGTTTGAGGTGCCCTGTTGGATCACAGGCCTCAGTGGTTCAAGGGGAGCGTGCAGGCTCCCTCCTTCCATCGCCAGGCCCTGGGGAAATGAGCCTTTGCATGGGTCTCTGAATGACAAGACAGGTCCCAGCTTCGACCGGTCCGAGAAACATGGGCCGGGGCCCAGTGGCAGAGTCCCCTGCTGCCCGTGCCTGTGCCCTCTGGACCAACTGTGCCTTGGCTGCTCTGAAGAAGGACCTAGCCAGGGACACACCCGAAGGCACCCTCTCTGCCAGGAATCGCTCTGGTTCCGGTCCCGAGGACGAGGCTCCTTCAAAGGAAGGGCACGTCCTCGCTCTCTGCTGTCACGCTCGGCGTCGCCCTGGTAGACTGCCTTGGCACCTAGGGGTGAGCTAAGGTGGAAATTTGTGATGCTGAAGGGCGGCCAAAGCACAGGGCTTCATCGTCTTGCGGTCCCGGTGACAGGGGGACCCATGGCGACATCCAGCTTCTTGGTTGGATCACTGAGGAACGGACGTGCGGCATGTCCCATGGGGCAGAAAGGGTCCTGGCATGGGGGGCACAGGTGTGTGGGTCCCTGGATTTGGAATCGGGGGCTGGCTGCGCCTCGGGCTGCCGCGCGGTCTCGGGGGACTTTCCAGGCGTGGGGCGCTCAGCTGAGGCCACGGAGGCCTAGGACCATCGCGACCCGGGGAGGTGAGGCTGACCCGGCAGCAGAGGCCTGTTCTGGGTCCCAGGGAAGGCTGCCTCCCGGGCCCCAACCCTGGCGTTTCCACCCCGGCCCAAGGCCGCGGGTGACAGGGAGGGGAGCACTCCCATTGGGGGCATCCCTTCCGGTCGCCCTGAGGGGCCTGGGAAGAAGGGCTGTGTGCATCTTTGCCCTTCAGGGACTTGGCAGGCTGTCCTGGAGCCTGGATCCGGGTTAGGGCTTCTTGCTGAGAACAGCCATGGCCTAGCCTCCCCTGAGTTCTCCAGGCTGCAGGACTGGACCCTGGGCTGGCTTCTCTTGGCGTGCCCGGTTGGTCCCCTGCTCGTGACAGGAGGCAGTGGGGTCCTCCCCTCTAGCCCGGGACCCGCGCTGGCTTCAGGAAAGAAGGTTCGAATAGTGAGAAAACGCTAGGGAGTTTTCAATGAGAGAGACAAGACTCTAATGACCTTGAAAATCAGCTCCAGGACTCCTCCTCCAGCTCCAGCCTAAAGCCACCGAATGTGGTAGCCAGGTTTAGTGAAGATGCAATCGAGAGAGAGAAAGAGAGAGAGAGAGAGAGAGAGAGAGAGAGAGAGAAACAAGCCAGGGAGTGGACTTTTATTTTTTGGGGGGGAAACATTCTGGGAGAAATCCTATCGAATGAAAAATCAATCAGTGGGGAAGCATCCCAAGGTCAAGGGCAAGGATTGGGTCTTGAGGGCAGTGGCCAGACATTCCTCTGCACGGAGAAGCCCTCGCACCTGGAGAAGGGTGGGGAAAGCTCGGACACAGCTGTGCCTAGGCGGCCTCTCACCCGGGCAGGCAGGTAACTCAAATCACATGTGAGGATGGCCTCCCCAACTCCCCCCTCCCGTGCCCCATGCTAGCCTCCTTTCAGGAAGTGAAGGGTGAGCCGCATGCCACGACGGTGCCCCTCTTTGTGACTTGGGCTGGCTGTGAGCACGCCACCCTCCTGCCTCAACCTCCGCGGTCCTAGGCAGGAGCCGCACCTCGAGCAGTGAGACTGCAGGCCGAGGGTCGGGATCTTGCAGGGCAGGAGAAGAAAGAACACCCGCGGGGTGCGGTCCAGCTCAGCCCTCCAGGCGTGAGCCCCGAAGAAGAGACCAAGCAAACGGTGCCGGCACGCAGCTCAGGTAAGCGCTCAGAGGGCTTTTCTCGGAGCACTCGTGCTCCCTTGTCTTCACAGCCCTCCCGCTGCAGGGGGACTCCAAACATCCAGGGGTTGACACCCAGACTTGATGGGGATCTGGTCTCCTCCTGCTCTCTTCGCGGGGATTCTTTCAATCAGGTGCCTGAAGACTGCAGTATCTCATGGGAGTCTTTGATCTTTCCAAACGCGTCGCCCTTTTCATCCTGAAGTCCCCAGTAATTCACAGAACCCTGCAAAAAGTTCAGAACCCCTCTGCAGTTCTCCGCTGCAGCCCCTTCCAAAGCGCATTCTGCCGCTTGTCCACACGAGGGCAGCACGAGACAGCTCCAAATGGACTGGCCGCCCACTTTGCCACTGATGTGAAAGGGCACCCTGCAAGTCGGGGCTCTCCTGAGGGCTGACCTGTCACCGGCACAGCCCGGCTGCACCGGGGAGGCCTTCCTCGTCCTCATGAGGCTAGGACACTCACTGTCAATTTTGGGAAACTGGAGAGAAACCAGGCTTGGCCGCCCCCTCCCCCCCACACGCGCGCGCGCACACACACAAACACACCCCTCCCCAGGGCCAGGCTCTGAGACAGCCCGGGCCAATCCGGATTTGGACCTCCTGGGTTCTACACCTGCGGTCTGAAGGGGCATCCACTAGTCCCGGAAGCAGGAGCCGCCCCCGCCCCGCAGACCCTGCTTGGTTGGTCCAGCCTTGCCCACGCAGGACGTCACCTCCCTCGATGTTTGAGGTGCCCTGTTGGATCACAGGCCTCAGTGGCTCAAGGGGAGCGTGCAGGCTCCCTCCTTCCATCGCCAGGCCCTGGGGAAATGAGCCTTTGCATGGGTCTCTGAATGACAAGACAGGTCCCAGCTTCGACCGGTCCGAGAAACATGGGCCGGGGCCCAGTGGCAGAGTCCCCTGCTGCCCGTGCCTGTGCCCTCTGGACCAACTGTGCCTTGGCTGCTCTGAAGAAGGACCTAGCCACGGACACACCCGAAGGCACCCTCTCTGCCAGGAATCGCTCTGGTTCCGGCCCCGAGGACGAGGCTCCTTCAAAGGAAGGGCACGTCCTCGCTCTCTGCTGTCACGCTCGGCGTCGCCCTGGTAGACTGCCTTGGCACCTAGGGGTGAGCTAAGGTGGAAATTTGTGATGCTGAAGGGTGGCCAAAGCACAGGGCTTCATCGTCTTGCGGTCCCGGTGACAGGGGGACCCATGGCGACATCCAGCTTCTTGGTTGGATCACTGAGGAACGGACGTGCGGCATGTCCCATGGGGCAGAAAGGGTCCTGGCATGGGGGGCACAGGTGTGTGGGTCCCTGGATTTGGAATCGGGGGCTGGCTGCGCCTCGGGCTGCTGCGCGGTCTCGGGGGACTTTCCAGGCGTGGGGCGCTCAGCTGAGGCCACGGAGGCCTAGGACCATCGCGACCCGGGGAGGTGAGGCTGACCTGGCAGCAGAGGCCTGTTCTGGGTCCCAGGGAAGGCTGCCTCCCGGGCCCCAACCCTGGCGTTTCCACCCCGGCCCAAGGCCGCGGGTGACAGGGAGGGGAGCACTCCCATTGGGGGCATCCCTTCCGGTCGCCCTGAGGGGCCTGGGAAGAAGGGCTGTGTGCATCTTTGCCCTTCAGGGACTTGGCAGGCTGTCCTGGAGCCTGGATCCGGGTTAGGGCTTCTTGCTGAGAACAGCCTTGGCCTAGCCTCCCCTGAGTTCTCCAGGCTGCAGGACTGGACCCTGGGCTGGCTTCTCTTGGCGTGCCCGGTTGGTCCCCTGCTCGGGACAGGAGGCAGTGGGGTCCTCCCCTCTAGCCCGGCACCCGTGCTGGCTTCAGGAAAGAAGGTTTGAATAGTGAGAAAACGCTAGGGAGTTTTCAATGAGAGAGACAAGACTCTAATGACCTTGAAAATCAGCTCCAGGACTCCTCCTCCAGCTCCAGCCTAAAGCCACCGAATGTGGTAGCCAGGTTTAGTGAAGATGCAATCGAGAGAGAGAGAGAGAGAGAGAGAGAGAGAGAGAGAGAGAGAGAGAGAGAGAAACAAGCCAGGGAGTGGACTTTTATTTTTTGGGGGGGAAACATTCTGGGAGAAATCCCATCGAATGAAAAATCAATCAGTGGGGAAGCATCCCAAGGTCAAGGGCAAGGATTGGGTCTTGAGGGCAGTGGCCAGACATTCCTCTGCACGGAGAAGCCCTCGCACCTGGAGAAGGGTGGGGAAAGCTCGGACACAGCTGTGCCTAGGCGGCCTCTCACCCGGGCAGGCAGGTAACTCAAATCACATGTGAGGATGGCCTCCCCAACTCCCCCCTCCCGTGCCCCATGCTAGCCTCCTTTCAGGAAGTGAAGGGTGAGCCGCATGCCACGACGGTGCCCCTCTTTGTGACTTGGGCTGGCTGTGAGCACGCCACCCTCCTGCCTCAACCTCCGCGGTCCTAGGCAGGAGCCGCACCTGGAGCAGTGAGACTGCAGGCCGAGGGTCGGGATCTTGCAGGGCAGGAGAAGAAAGAACACCCGCGGGGTGCGGTCCAGCTCAGCCCTCCAGGCGTGAGCCCCGAAGAAGAGACCAAGCAAACGGTGCCGGCACGCAGCTCAGGTAAGCGCTCAGAGGGCTTTTCTCGGAGCACTCGTGCTCCCTTGTCCTCACAGCCCTCCCGCTGCAGGGGGACTCCAAACATCCAGGGGTTGACACCCAGACGTGATGGGGGTCTGGTCTCCTCCTGCTCTCTTCGCGGGGATTCTTTCAATCAGGTGCCTGAAGACTGCAGTATCTCATGGGAGTCTTTGATCTCTCCAAACGCGTCGCCCTTTTCATCCTGAAGTCCCCAGTAATTCACAGAACCCTGCAAAAGTTCAGAACCCCTCTGCAGTTCTCCGCTGCCGCCCCTTCCAAAGCGCATTCTGCCGCTTGTCCACACGAGGGCAGCACGAGACCGCTCCAAATGGACTGGCCGCCCACTTTGCCACTGATGTGAAAGGGCACCCTGCAAGTCGGGGCTCTCCTGAGGGCTGACCTGTCACCGGCACAGCCCGGCTGCACCGGGGAGGCCTTCCTCGTCCTCATGAGGCTAGGACACTCACTGTCAATTTTGGGAAACTGGAGAGAAACCAGGCTTGGCCGCCCCCTCCCCCCCACACGCGCGCGCGCACACACACAAACACACCCCTCCCCAGGGCCAGGCTCTGAGACAGCCCGGGCCAATCCGGATTTGGACCTCCTGGGTTCTACACCTGCGGTCTGAAGGGGCATCCACTAGTCCCGGAAGCTCGAGCCGCCCCCGCCCCGCAGACCCTGCTTGGTTGGTCCAGCCTTGCCCACGCAGGACGTCACCTCCCTCGATGTTTGAGGTGCCCTGTTGGATCACAGGCCTCAGTGGTTCAAGGGGAGCGTGCAGGCTCCCTCCTTCCATCGCCAGGCCCTGGGGAAATGAGCCTTTGCATGGGTCTCTGAATGACAAGACAGGTCCCAGCTTCGACCGGTCCGAGAAACATGGGCCGGGGCCCAGTGGCAGAGTCCCCTGCTGCCCGTGCCTGTGCCCTCTGGACCAACTGTGCCTTGGCTGCTCTGAAGAAGGACCTAGCCAGGGACACACCCGAAGGCACCCTCTCTGCCAGGAATCGCTCTGGTTCCGGTCCCGAGGACGAGGCTCCTTCAAAGGAAGGGCACGTCCTCGCTCTCTGCTGTCACGCTCGGCGTCGCCCTGGTAGACTGCCTTGGCACCTAGGGGTGAGCTAAGGTGGAAATTTGTGATGCTGAAGGGCGGCCAAAGCACAGGGCTTCATCGTCTTGCGGTCCCGGTGACAGGGGGACCCATGGCGACATCCAGCTTCTTGGTTGGATCACTGAGGAACGGACGTGCGGCATGTCCCATGGGGCAGAAAGGGTCCTGGCATGGGGGGCACAGGTGTGTGGGTCCCTGGATTTGGAATCGGGGGCTGGCTGCGCCTCGGGCTGCCGCGCGGTCTCGGGGGACTTTCCAGGCGTGGGGCGCTCAGCTGAGGCCACGGAGGCCTAGGACCATCGCGACCCGGGGAGGTGAGGCTGACCCGGCAGCAGAGGCCTGTTCTGGGTCCCAGGGAAGGCTGCCTCCCGGGCCCCAACCCTGGCGTTTCCACCCCGGCCCAAGGCCGCGGGTGACAGGGAGGGGAGCACTCCCATTGGGGGCATCCCTTCCGGTCGCCCTGAGGGGCCTGGGAAGAAGGGCTGTGTGCATCTTTGCCCTTCAGGGACTTGGCAGGCTGTCCTGGAGCCTGGATCCGGGTTAGGGCTTCTTGCTGAGAACAGCCATGGCCTAGCCTCCCCTGAGTTCTCCAGGCTGCAGGACTGGACCCTGGGCTGGCTTCTCTTGGCGTGCCCGGTTGGTCCCCTGCTCGTGACAGGAGGCAGTGGGGTCCTCCCCTCTAGCCCGGGACCCGCGCTGGCTTCAGGAAAGAAGGTTCGAATAGTGAGAAAACGCTAGGGAGTTTTCAATGAGAGAGACAAGACTCTAATGACCTTGAAAATCAGCTCCAGGACTCCTCCTCCAGCTCCAGCCTAAAGCCACCGAATGTGGTAGCCAGGTTTAGTGAAGATGCAATCGAGAGAGAGAAAGAGAGAGAGAGAGAGAGAGAGAGAGAGAGAGAGAGAAACAAGCCAGGGAGTGGACTTTTATTTTTTGGGGGGGAAACATTCTGGGAGAAATCCTATCGAATGAAAAATCAATCAGTGGGGAAGCATCCCAAGGTCAAGGGCAAGGATTGGGTCTTGAGGGCAGTGGCCAGACATTCCTCTGCACGGAGAAGCCCTCGCACCTGGAGAAGGGTGGGGAAAGCTCGGACACAGCTGTGCCTAGGCGGCCTCTCACCCGGGCAGGCAGGTAACTCAAATCACATGTGAGGATGGCCTCCCCAACTCCCCCCTCCCGTGCCCCATGCTAGCCTCCTTTCAGGAAGTGAAGGGTGAGCCGCATGCCACGACGGTGCCCCTCTTTGTGACTTGGGCTGGCTGTGAGCACGCCACCCTCCTGCCTCAACCTCCGCGGTCCTAGGCAGGAGCCGCACCTCGAGCAGTGAGACTGCAGGCCGAGGGTCGGGATCTTGCAGGGCAGGAGAAGAAAGAACACCCGCGGGGTGCGGTCCAGCTCAGCCCTCCAGGCGTGAGCCCCGAAGAAGAGACCAAGCAAACGGTGCCGGCACGCAGCTCAGGTAAGCGCTCAGAGGGCTTTTCTCGGAGCACTCGTGCTCCCTTGTCTTCACAGCCCTCCCGCTGCAGGGGGACTCCAAACATCCAGGGGTTGACACCCAGACTTGATGGGGATCTGGTCTCCTCCTGCTCTCTTCGCGGGGATTCTTTCAATCAGGTGCCTGAAGACTGCAGTATCTCATGGGAGTCTTTGATCTTTCCAAACGCGTCGCCCTTTTCATCCTGAAGTCCCCAGTAATTCACAGAACCCTGCAAAAAGTTCAGAACCCCTCTGCAGTTCTCCGCTGCAGCCCCTTCCAAAGCGCATTCTGCCGCTTGTCCACACGAGGGCAGCACGAGACAGCTCCAAATGGACTGGCCGCCCACTTTGCCACTGATGTGAAAGGGCACCCTGCAAGTCGGGGCTCTCCTGAGGGCTGACCTGTCACCGGCACAGCCCGGCTGCACCGGGGAGGCCTTCCTCGTCCTCATGAGGCTAGGACACTCACTGTCAATTTTGGGAAACTGGAGAGAAACCAGGCTTGGCCGCCCCCTCCCCCCCACACGCGCGCGCGCACACACACAAACACACCCCTCCCCAGGGCCAGGCTCTGAGACAGCCCGGGCCAATCCGGATTTGGACCTCCTGGGTTCTACACCTGCGGTCTGAAGGGGCATCCACTAGTCCCGGAAGCAGGAGCCGCCCCCGCCCCGCAGACCCTGCTTGGTTGGTCCAGCCTTGCCCACGCAGGACGTCACCTCCCTCGATGTTTGAGGTGCCCTGTTGGATCACAGGCCTCAGTGGCTCAAGGGGAGCGTGCAGGCTCCCTCCTTCCATCGCCAGGCCCTGGGGAAATGAGCCTTTGCATGGGTCTCTGAATGACAAGACAGGTCCCAGCTTCGACCGGTCCGAGAAACATGGGCCGGGGCCCAGTGGCAGAGTCCCCTGCTGCCCGTGCCTGTGCCCTCTGGACCAACTGTGCCTTGGCTGCTCTGAAGAAGGACCTAGCCACGGACACACCCGAAGGCACCCTCTCTGCCAGGAATCGCTCTGGTTCCGGCCCCGAGGACGAGGCTCCTTCAAAGGAAGGGCACGTCCTCGCTCTCTGCTGTCACGCTCGGCGTCGCCCTGGTAGACTGCCTTGGCACCTAGGGGTGAGCTAAGGTGGAAATTTGTGATGCTGAAGGGTGGCCAAAGCACAGGGCTTCATCGTCTTGCGGTCCCGGTGACAGGGGGACCCATGGCGACATCCAGCTTCTTGGTTGGATCACTGAGGAACGGACGTGCGGCATGTCCCATGGGGCAGAAAGGGTCCTGGCATGGGGGGCACAGGTGTGTGGGTCCCTGGATTTGGAATCGGGGGCTGGCTGCGCCTCGGGCTGCCGCGCGGTCTCGGGGGACTTTCCAGGCGTGGGGCGCTCAGCTGAGGCCACGGAGGCCTAGGACCATCGCGACCCGGGGAGGTGAGGCTGACCTGGCAGCAGAGGCCTGTTCTGGGTCCCAGGGAAGGCTGCCTCCCGGGCCCCAACCCTGGCGTTTCCACCCCGGCCCAAGGCCGCGGGTGACAGGGAGGGGAGCACTCCCATTGGGGGCATCCCTTCCGGTCGCCCTGAGGGGCCTGGGAAGAAGGGCTGTGTGCATCTTTGCCCTTCAGGGACTTGGCAGGCTGTCCTGGAGCCTGGATCCGGGTTAGGGCTTCTTGCTGAGAACAGCCTTGGCCTAGCCTCCCCTGAGTTCTCCAGGCTGCAGGACTGGACCCTGGGCTGGCTTCTCTTGGCGTGCCCGGTTGGTCCCCTGCTCGGGACAGGAGGCAGTGGGGTCCTCCCCTCTAGCCCGGGACCCGTGCTGGCTTCAGGAAAGAAGGTTTGAATAGTGAGAAAACGCTAGGGAGTTTTCAATGAGAGAGACAAGACTCTAATGACCTTGAAAATCAGCTCCAGGACTCCTCCTCCAGCTCCAGCCTAAAGCCACCGAATGTGGTAGCCAGGTTTAGTGAAGATGCAATCGAGAGAGAGAGAGAGAAACAAGCCAGGGAGTGGACTTTTATTTTTTTGGGGGGGAACATTCTGGGAGAAATCCCATCGAATGAAAAATCAATCAGTGGGGAAGCATCCCAAGGTCAAGGGCAAGGATTGGGTCTTGAGGGCAGTGGCCAGACATTCCTCTGCACGGAGAAGCCCTCGCACCTGGAGAAGGGTGGGGAAAGCTCGGACACAGCTGTGCCTAGGCGGCCTCTCACCCGGGCAGGCAGGTAACTCAAATCACATGTGAGGATGGCCTCCCCAACTCCCCCCTCCCGTGCCCCATGCTAGCCTCCTTTCAGGAAGTGAAGGGTGAGCCGCATGCCACGACGGTGCCCCTCTTTGTGACTTGGGCTGGCTGTGAGCACGCCACCCTCCTGCCTCAACCTCCGCGGTCCTAGGCAGGAGCCGCACCTGGAGCAGTGAGACTGCAGGCCGAGGGTCGGGATCTTGCAGGGCAGGAGAAGAAAGAACACCCGCGGGGTGCGGTCCAGCTCAGCCCTCCAGGCGTGAGCCCCGAAGAAGAGACCAAGCAAACGGTGCCGGCACGCAGCTCAGGTAAGCGCTCAGAGGGCTTTTCTCGGAGCACTCGTGCTCCCTTGTCTTCACAGCCCTCCCGCTGCAGGGGGACTCCAAACATCCAGGGGTTGACACCCAGACTTGATGGGGGTCTGGTCTCCTCCTGCTCTCTTCGCGGGGATTCTTTCAATCAGGTGCCTGAAGACTGCAGTATCTCATGGGAGTCTTTGATCTTTCCAAACGCGTCGCCCTTTTCATCCTGAAGTCCCCAGTAATTCACAGAACCCTGCAAAAGTTCAGAACCCCTCTGCAGTTCTCCGCTGCCGCCCCTTCCAAAGCGCATTCTGCCGCTTGTCCACACGAGGGCAGCACGAGACCGCTCCAAATGGACTGGCCGCCCACTTTGCCACTGATGTGAAAGGGCACCCTGCAAGTCGGGGCTCTCCTGAGGGCTGACCTGTCACCGGCACAGCCCGGCTGCACCGGGGAGGCCTTCCTCGTCCTCATGAGGCTAGGACACTCACTGTCAATTTTGGGAAACTGGAGAGAAACCAGGCTTGGCCGCCCCCTCCCCCCCACACGCGCGCGCGCACACACACAAACACACCCCTCCCCAGGGCCAGGCTCTGAGACAGCCCGGGCCAATCCGGATTTGGACCTCCTGGGTTCTACACCTGCGGTCTGAAGGGGCATCCACTAGTCCCGGAAGCAGGAGCCGCCCCCGCCCCGCAGACCCTGCTTGGTTGGTCCAGCCTTGCCCACGCAGGACGTCACCTCCCTCGATGTTTGAGGTGCCCTGTTGGATCACAGGCCTCAGTGGCTCAAGGGGAGCGTGCAGGCTCCCTCCTTCCATCGCCAGGCCCTGGGGAAATGAGCCTTTGCATGGGTCTCTGAATGACAAGACAGGTCCCAGCTTCGACCGGTCCGAGAAACATGGGCCGGGGCCCAGTGGCAGAGTCCCCTGCTGCCCGTGCCTGTGCCCTCTGGACCAACTGTGCCTTGGCTGCTCTGAAGAAGGACCTAGCCACGGACACACCCGAAGGCACCCTCTCTGCCAGGAATCGCTCTGGTTCCGGCCCCGAGGACGAGGCTCCTTCAAAGGAAGGGCACGTCCTCGCTCTCTGCTGTCACGCTCGGCGTCGCCCTGGTAGACTGCCTTGGCACCTAGGGGTGAGCTAAGGTGGAAATTTGTGATGCTGAAGGGCGGCCAAAGCACAGGGCTTCATCGTCTTGCGGTCCCGGTGACAGGGGGACCCATGGCGACATCCAGCTTCTTGGTTGGATCACTGAGGAACGGACGTGCGGCATGTCCCATGGGGCAGAAAGGGTCCTGGCATGGGGGGCACAGGTGTGTGGGTCCCTGGATTTGGAATCGGGGGCTGGCTGCGCCTCGGGCTGCCGCGCGGTCTCGGGGGACTTTCCAGGCGTGGGGCGCTCAGCTGAGGCCACGGAGGCCTAGGACCATCGCGACCCGGGGAGGTGAGGCTGACCTGGCAGCAGAGGCCTGTTCTGGGTCCCAGGGAAGGCTGCCTCCCGGGCCCCAACCCTGGCGTTTCCACCCCGGCCCAAGGCCGCGGGTGACAGGGAGGGGAGCACTCCCATTGGGGGCATCCCTTCCGGTCGCCCTGAGGGGCCTGGGAAGAAGGGCTGTGTGCATCTTTGCCCTTCAGGGACTTGGCAGGCTGTCCTGGAGCCTGGATCCGGGTTAGGGCTTCTTGCTGAGAACAGCCTTGGCCTAGCCTCCCCTGAGTTCTCCAGGCTGCAGGACTGGACCCTGGGCTGGCTTCTCTTGGCGTGCCCGGTTGGTCCCCTGCTCGGGACAGGAGGCAGTGGGGTCCTCCCCTCTAGCCCGGGACCCGTGCTGGCTTCAGGAAAGAAGGTTTGAATAGTGAGAAAACGCTAGGGAGTTTTCAATGAGAGAGACAAGACTCTAATGACCTTGAAAATCAGCTCCAGGACTCCTCCTCCAGCTCCAGCCTAAAGCCACCGAATGTGGTAGCCAGGTTTAGTGAAGATGCAATCGAGAGAGAGAGAGAGAAACAAGCCAGGGAGTGGACTTTTATTTTTTCTGGGGGAACATTCTGGGAGAAATCCCATCGAATGAAAAATCAATCAGTGGGGAAGCATCCCAAGGTCAAGGGCAAGGATTGGGTCTTGAGGGCAGTGGCCAGACATTCCTCTGCACGGAGAAGCCCTCGCACCTGGAGAAGGGTGGGGAAAGCTCGGACACAGCTGTGCCTAGGCGGCCTCTCACCCGGGCAGGCAGGTAACTCAAATCACATGTGAGGATGGCCTCCCCAACTCCCCCCTCCCGTGCCCCATGCTAGCCTCCTTTCAGGAAGTGAAGGGTGAGCCGCATGCCACGACGGTGCCCCTCTTTGTGACTTGGGCTGGCTGTGAGCACGCCACCCTCCTGCCTCAACCTCCGCGGTCCTAGGCAGGAGCCGCACCTGGAGCAGTGAGACTGCAGGCCGAGGGTCGGGATCTTGCAGGGCAGGAGAAGAAAGAACACCCGCGGGGTGCGGTCCAGCTCAGCCCTCCAGGCGTGAGCCCCGAAGAAGAGACCAAGCAAACGGTGCCGGCACGCAGCTCAGGTAAGCGCTCAGAGGGCTTTTCTCGGAGCACTCGTGCTCCCTTGTCTTCACAGCCCTCCCGCTGCAGGGGGACTCCAAACATCCAGGGGTTGACACCCAGACTTGATGGGGGTCTGGTCTCCTCCTGCTCTCTTCGCGGGGATTCTTTCAATCAGGTGCCTGAAGACTGCAGTATCTCATGGGAGTCTTTGATCTTTCCAAACGCGTCGCCCTTTTCATCCTGAAGTCCCCAGTAATTCACAGAACCCTGCAAAAGTTCAGAACCCCTCTGCAGTTTTCCGCTGCCGCCCCTTCCAAAGCGCATTCTGCCGCTTGTCCACACGAGGGCAGCACGAGACCGCTCCAAATGGACTGGCCGCCCACTTTGCCACTGATGTGAAAGGGCACCCTGCAAGTCGGGGCTCTCCTGAGGGCTGACCTGTCACCGGCACAGCCCGGCTGCACCGGGGAGGCCTTCCTCGTCCTCATGAGGCTAGGACACTCACTGTCAATTTTGGGAAACTGGAGAGAAACCAGGCTTGGCCGCCCCCTCCCCCCCACACGCGCGCGCGCACACACACAAACACACCCCTCCCCAGGGCCAGGCTCTGAGACAGCCCGGGCCAATCCGGATTTGGACCTCCTGGGTTCTACACCTGCGGTCTGAAGGGGCATCCACTAGTCCCGGAAGCAGGAGCCGCCCCCGCCCCGCAGACCCTGCTTGGTTGGTCCAGCCTTGCCCACGCAGGACGTCACCTCCCTCGATGTTTGAGGTGCCCTGTTGGATCACAGGCCTCAGTGGCTCAAGGGGAGCGTGCAGGCTCCCTCCTTCCATCGCCAGGCCCTGGGGAAATGAGCCTTTGCATGGGTCTCTGAATGACAAGACAGGTCCCAGCTTCGACCGGTCCGAGAAACATGGGCCGGGGCCCAGTGGCAGAGTCCCCTGCTGCCCGTGCCTGTGCCCTCTGGACCAACTGTGCCTTGGCTGCTCTGAAGAAGGACCTAGCCACGGACACACCCGAAGGCACCCTCTCTGCCAGGAATCGCTCTGGTTCCGGCCCCGAGGACGAGGCTCCTTCAAAGGAAGGGCACGTCCTCGCTCTCTGCTGTCACGCTCGGCGTCGCCCTGGTAGACTGCCTTGGCACCTAGGGGTGAGCTAAGGTGGAAATTTGTGA
Source organism: Marmota flaviventris (assembly GCF_047511675.1). NCBI lineage: Eukaryota > Metazoa > Chordata > Mammalia > Rodentia > Sciuridae > Marmota > Marmota flaviventris. Next base: position 101,061 of record NW_027288160.1, on the reverse strand, counting down.
TGCTGAAGGGCGGCCAAAGCACAGGGCTTCATCGTCTTGCGGTCCCGGTGACAGGGGGACCCATGGCGACATCCAGCTTCTTGGTTGGATCACTGAGGAACGGACGTGCGGCATGTCCCATGGGGCAGAAAGGGTCCTGGCATGGGGGGCACAGGTGTGTGGGTCCCTGGATTTGGAATCGGGGGCTGGCTGCGCCTCGGGCTGCCGCGCGGTCTCGGGGGACTTTCCAGGCGTGGGGCGCTCAGCTGAGGCCACGGAGGCCTAGGACCATCGCGACCCGGGGAGGTGAGGCTGACCCGGCAGCAGAGGCCTGTTCTGGGTCCCAGGGAAGGCTGCCTCCCGGGCCCCAACCCTGGCGTTTCCACCCCGGCCCAAGGCCGCGGGTGACAGGGAGGGGAGCACTCCCATTGGGGGCATCCCTTCCGGTCGCCCTGAGGGGCCTGGGAAGAAGAGCTGTGTGCATCTTTGCCCTTCAGGGACTTGGCAGGCTGTCCTGGAGCCTGGATCCGGGTTAGGGCTTCTTGCTGAGAACAGCCTTGGCCTAGCCTCCCCTGAGTTCTCCAGGCTGCAGGACTGGACCCTGGGCTGGCTTCTCTTGGCGTGCCCGGTTGGTCCCCTGCTCGGGACAGGAGGCAGTGGGGTCCTCCCCTCTAGCCCGGCACCCGTGCTGGCTTCAGGAAAGAAGGTTTGAATAGTGAGAAAACGCTAGGGAGTTTTCAATGAGAGAGACAAGACTCTAATGACCTTGAAAATCAGCTCCAGGACTCCTCCTCCAGCTCCAGCCTAAAGCCACCGAATGTGGTAGCCAGGTTTAGTGAAGATGCAATCGAGAGAGAGAGAGAGAGAGAGAGAGAGAGAGAGAGAGAGAAACAAGCCAGGGAGTGGACTTTTATTTTTTGGGGGGGAAACATTCTGGGAGAAATCCCATCGAATGAAAAATCAATCAGTGGGGAAGCATCCCAAGGTCAAGGGCAAGGATTGGGTCTTGAGGGCAGTGGCCAGACATTCCTCTGCACGGAGAAGCCCTCGCACCTGGAGAAGGGTGGGGAAAGCTCGGACACAGCTGTGCCTAGGCGGCCTCTCACCCGGGCAGGCAGGTAACTCAAATCACATGTGAGGATGGCCTCCCCAACTCCCCCCTCCCGTGCCCCATGCTAGCCTCCTTTCAGGAAGTGAAGGGTGAGCCGCATGCCACGACGGTGCCCCTCTTTGTGACTTGGGCTGGCTGTGAGCACGCCACCCTCCTGCCTCAACCTCCGCGGTCCTAGGCAGGAGCCGCACCTGGAGCAGTGAGACTGCAGGCCGAGGGTCGGGATCTTGCAGGGCAGGAGAAGAAAGAACACCCGCGGGGTGCGGTCCAGCTCAGCCCTCCAGGCGTGAGCCCCGAAGAAGAGACCAAGCAAACGGTGCCGGCACGCAGCTCAGGTAAGCGCTCAGAGGGCTTTTCTCGGAGCACTCGTGCTCCCTTGTCTTCACAGCCCTCCCGCTGCAGGGGGACTCCAAACATCCAGGGGTTGACACCCAGACTTGATGGGGGTCTGGTCTCCTCCTGCTCTCTTCGCGGGGATTCTTTCAATCAGGTGCCTGAAGACTGCAGTATCTCATGGGAGTCTTTGATCTTTCCAAACGCGTCGCCCTTTTCATCCTGAAGTCCCCAGTAATTCACAGAACCCTGCAAAAAGTTCAGAACCCCTCTGCAGTTCTCCGCTGCCGCCCCTTCCAAAGCGCATTCTGCCGCTTGTCCACACGAGGGCAGCACGAGACCGCTCCAAATGGACTGGCCGCCCACTTTGCCACTGATGTGAAAGGGCACCCTGCAAGTCGGGGCTCTCCTGAGGGCTGACCTGTCACCGGCACAGCCCGGCTGCACCGGGGAGGCCTTCCTCGTCCTCATGAGGCTAGGACACTCACTGTCAATTTTGGGAAACTGGAGAGAAACCAGGCTTGGCCGCCCCCTCCCCCCCACACGCGCGCGCACACACACAAACACACCCCTCCCCAGGGCCAGGCTCTGAGACAGCCCGGGCCAATCCGGATTTGGACCTCCTGGGTTCTACACCTGCGGTCTGAAGGGGCATCCACTAGTCCCGGAAGCAGGAGCCGCCCCCGCCCCGCAGACCCTGCTTGGTTGGTCCAGCCTTGCCCACGCAGGACGTCACCTCCCTCGATGTTTGAGGTGCCCTGTTGGATCACAGGCCTCAGTGGCTCAAGGGGAGCGTGCAGGCTCCCTCCTTCCATCGCCAGGCCCTGGGGAAATGAGCCTTTGCATGGGTCTCTGAATGACAAGACAGGTCCCAGCTTCGACCGGTCCGAGAAACATGGGCCGGGGCCCAGTGGCAGAGTCCCCTGCTGCCCGTGCCTGTGCCCTCTGGACCAACTGTGCCTTGGCTGCTCTGAAGAAGGACCTAGCCACGGACACACCCGAAGGCACCCTCTCTGCCAGGAATCGCTCTGGTTCCGGCCCCGAGGACGAGGCTCCTTCAAAGGAAGGGCACGTCCTCGCTCTCTGCTGTCACGCTCGGCGTCGCCCTGGTAGACTGCCTTGGCACCTAGGGGTGAGCTAAGGTGGAAATTTGTGATGCTGAAGGGCGGCCAAAGCACAGGGCTTCATCGTCTTGCGGTCCCGGTGACAGGGGGACCCATGGCGACATCCAGCTTCTTGGTTGGATCACTGAGGAACGGACGTGCGGCATGTCCCATGGGGCAGAAAGGGTCCTGGCATGGGGGGCACAGGTGTGTGGGTCCCTGGATTTGGAATCGGGGGCTGGCTGCGCCTCGGGCTGCCGCGCGGTCTCGGGGGACTTTCCAGGCGTGGGGCGCTCAGCTGAGGCCACGGAGGCCTAGGACCATCGCGACCCGGGGAGGTGAGGCTGACCTGGCAGCAGAGGCCTGTTCTGGGTCCCAGGGAAGGCTGCCTCCCGGGCCCCAACCCTGGCGTTTCCACCCCGGCCCAAGGCCGCGGGTGACAGGGAGGGGAGCACTCCCATTGGGGGCATCCCTTCCGGTCGCCCTGAGGGGCCTGGGAAGAAGGGCTGTGTGCATCTTTGCCCTTCAGGGACTTGGCAGGCTGTCCTGGAGCCTGGATCCGGGTTAGGGCTTCTTGCTGAGAACAGCCTTGGCCTAGCCTCCCCTGAGTTCTCCAGGCTGCAGGACTGGACCCTGGGCTGGCTTCTCTTGGCGTGCCCGGTTGGTCCCCTGCTCGGGACAGGAGGCAGTGGGGTCCTCCCCTCTAGCCCGGGACCCGTGCTGGCTTCAGGAAAGAAGGTTTGAATAGTGAGAAAACGCTAGGGAGTTTTCAATGAGAGAGACAAGACTCTAATGACCTTGAAAATCAGCTCCAGGACTCCTCCTCCAGCTCCAGCCTAAAGCCACCGAATGTGGTAGCCAGGTTTAGTGAAGATGCAATCGAGAGAGAGAGAGAGAAACAAGCCAGGGAGTGGACTTTTATTTTTTTGGGGGGGAACATTCTGGGAGAAATCCCATCGAATGAAAAATCAATCAGTGGGGAAGCATCCCAAGGTCAAGGGCAAGGATTGGGTCTTGAGGGCAGTGGCCAGACATTCCTCTGCACGGAGAAGCCCTCGCACCTGGAGAAGGGTGGGGAAAGCTCGGACACAGCTGTGCCTAGGCGGCCTCTCACCCGGGCAGGCAGGTAACTCAAATCACATGTGAGGATGGCCTCCCCAACTCCCCCCTCCCGTGCCCCATGCTAGCCTCCTTTCAGGAAGTGAAGGGTGAGCCGCATGCCACGACGGTGCCCCTCTTTGTGACTTGGGCTGGCTGTGAGCACGCCACCCTCCTGCCTCAACCTCCGCGGTCCTAGGCAGGAGCCGCACCTGGAGCAGTGAGACTGCAGGCCGAGGGTCGGGATCTTGCAGGGCAGGAGAAGAAAGAACACCCGCGGGGTGCGGTCCAGCTCAGCCCTCCAGGCGTGAGCCCCGAAGAAGAGACCAAGCAAACGGTGCCGGCACGCAGCTCAGGTAAGCGCTCAGAGGGCTTTTCTCGGAGCACTCGTGCTCCCTTGTCTTCACAGCCCTCCCGCTGCAGGGGGACTCCAAACATCCAGGGGTTGACACCCAGACTTGATGGGGGTCTGGTCTCCTCCTGCTCTCTTCGCGGGGATTCTTTCAATCAGGTGCCTGAAGACTGCAGTATCTCATGGGAGTCTTTGATCTTTCCAAACGCGTCGCCCTTTTCATCCTGAAGTCCCCAGTAATTCACAGAACCCTGCAAAAGTTCAGAACCCCTCTGCAGTTCTCCGCTGCCGCCCCTTCCAAAGCGCATTCTGCCGCTTGTCCACACGAGGGCAGCACGAGACCGCTCCAAATGGACTGGCCGCCCACTTTGCCACTGATGTGAAAGGGCACCCTGCAAGTCGGGGCTCTCCTGAGGGCTGACCTGTCACCGGCACAGCCCGGCTGCACCGGGGAGGCCTTCCTCGTCCTCATGAGGCTAGGACACTCACTGTCAATTTTGGGAAACTGGAGAGAAACCAGGCTTGGCCGCCCCCTCCCCCCCACACGCGCGCGCGCACACACACAAACACACCCCTCCCCAGGGCCAGGCTCTGAGACAGCCCGGGCCAATCCGGATTTTGGACCTCCTGGGTTCTACACCTGCGGTCTGAAGGGGCATCCACTAGTCCCGGAAGCAGGAGCCGCCCCCGCCCCGCAGACCCTGCTTGGTTGGTCCAGCCTTGCCCACGCAGGACGTCACCTCCCTCGATGTTTGAGGTGCCCTGTTGGATCACAGGCCTCAGTGGCTCAAGGGGAGCGTGCAGGCTCCCTCCTTCCATCGCCAGGCCCTGGGGAAATGAGCCTTTGCATGGGTCTCTGAATGACAAGACAGGTCCCAGCTTCGACCGGTCCGAGAAACATGGGCCGGGGCCCAGTGGCAGAGTCCCCTGCTGCCCGTGCCTGTGCCCTCTGGACCAACTGTGCCTTGGCTGCTCTGAAGAAGGACCTAGCCACGGACACACCCGAAGGCACCCTCTCTGCCAGGAATCGCTCTGGTTCCGGCCCCGAGGACGAGGCTCCTTCAAAGGAAGGGCACGTCCTCGCTCTCTGCTGTCACGCTCGGCGTCGCCCTGGTAGACTGCCTTGGCACCTAGGGGTGAGCTAAGGTGGAAATTTGTGATGCTGAAGGGCGGCCAAAGCACAGGGCTTCATCGTCTTGCGGTCCCGGTGACAGGGGGACCCATGGCGACATCCAGCTTCTTGGTTGGATCACTGAGGAACGGACGTGCGGCATGTCCCATGGGGCAGAAAGGGTCCTGGCATGGGGGGCACAGGTGTGTGGGTCCCTGGATTTGGAATCGGGGGCTGGCTGCGCCTCGGGCTGCCGCGCGGTCTCGGGGGACTTTCCAGGCGTGGGGCGCTCAGCTGAGGCCACGGAGGCCTAGGACCATCGCGACCCGGGGAGGTGAGGCTGACCCGGCAGCAGAGGCCTGTTCTGGGTCCCAGGGAAGGCTGCCTCCCGGGCCCCAACCCTGGCGTTTCCACCCCGGCCCAAGGCCGCGGGTGACAGGGAGGGGAGCACTCCCATTGGGGGCATCCCTTCCGGTCGCCCTGAGGGGCCTGGGAAGAAGAGCTGTGTGCATCTTTGCCCTTCAGGGACTTGGCAGGCTGTCCTGGAGCCTGGATACGGGTTAGGGCTTCTTGCTGAGAACAGCCTTGGCCTAGCCTCCCCTGAGTTCTCCAGGCTGCAGGACTGGACCCTGGGCTGGCTTCTCTTGGGCGTGCCCGGTTGGTCCCCTGCTCGGGACAGGAGGCAGTGGGGTCCTCCCCTCTAGCCCGGGACCCGTGCTGGCTTCAGGAAAGAAGGTTTGAATAGTGAGAAAACGCTAGGGAGTTTCAATGAGAGAGACAAGACTCTAATGACCTTGAAAATCAGCTCCAGGACTCCTCCTCCAGCTCCAGCCTAAAGCCACCGAATGTGGTAGCCAGGTTTAGTGAAGATGCAATCGAGAGAGAGAGAGAGAGAGAGAGAGAGAGAGAGAGAGAGAGAGAGAGAGAGAAACAAGCCAGGGAGTGGACTTTTATTTTTTGGGGGGGAAACATTCTGGGAGAAATCCCATCGAATGAAAAATCAATCAGTGGGGAAGCATCCCAAGGTCAAGGGCAAGGATTGGGTCTTGAGGGCAGTGGCCAGACATTCCTCTGCACGGAGAAGCCCTCGCACCTGGAGAAGGGTGGGGAAAGCTCGGACACAGCTGTGCCTAGGCGGCCTCTCACCCGGGCAGGCAGGTAACTCAAATCACATGTGAGGATGGCCTCCCCAACTCCCCCCTCCCGTGCCCCATGCTAGCCTCCTTTCAGGAAGTGAAGGGTGAGCCGCATGCCACGACGGTGCCCCTCTTTGTGACTTGGGCTGGCTGTGAGCACGCCACCCTCCTGCCTCAACCTCCGCGGTCCTAGGCAGGAGCCGCACCTGGAGCAGTGAGACTGCAGGCCGAGGGTCGGGATCTTGCAGGGCAGGAGAAGAAAGAACACCCGCGGGGTGCGGTCCAGCTCAGCCCTCCAGGCGTGAGCCCCGAAGAAGAGACCAAGCAAACGGTGCCGGCACGCAGCTCAGGTAAGCGCTCAGAGGGCTTTTCTCGGAGCACTCGTGCTCCCTTGTCTTCACAGCCCTCCCGCTGCAGGGGGACTCCAAACATCCAGGGGTTGACACCCAGACTTGATGGGGGTCTGGTCTCCTCCTGCTCTCTTCGCGGGGATTCTTTCAATCAGGTGCCTGAAGACTGCAGTATCTCATGGGAGTCTTTGATCTTTCCAAACGCGTCGCCCTTTTCATCCTGAAGTCCCCAGTAATTCACAGAACCCTGCAAAAAGTTCAGAACCCCTCTGCAGTTCTCCGCTGCCGCCCCTTCCAAAGCGCATTCTGCCCGCTTGTCCACACGAGGGCAGCACGAGACCGCTCCAAATGGACTGGCCGCCCACTTTGCCACTGATGTGAAAGGGCACCCTGCAAGTCGGGGCTCTCCTGAGGGCTGACCTGTCACCGGCACAGCCCGGCTGCACCGGGGAGGCCTTCCTCGTCCTCATGAGGCTAGGACACTCACTGTCAATTTTGGGAAACTGGAGAGAAACCAGGCTTGGCCGCCCCCTCCCCCCCACACGCGCGCGCGCACACACACAAACACACCCCTCCCCAGGGCCAGGCTCTGAGACAGCCCGGGCCAATCCGGATTTGGACCTCCTGGGTTCTACACTGCGGTCTGAAGGGGCATCCACTAGTCCCGGAAGCAGGAGCCGCCCCGCCCCGCAGACCCTGCTTGGTTGGTCCAGCCTTGCCCACGCAGGACGTCACCTCCCTCGATGTTTGAGGTGCCCTGTTGGATCACAGGCCTCAGTGGCTCAAGGGGAGCGTGCAGGCTCCCTCCTTCCATCGCCAGGCCCTGGGGAAATGAGCCTTTGCATGGGTCTCTGAATGACAAGACAGGTCCCAGCTTCCACCGGTCCGAGAAACATGGGCCGGGGCCCAGTGGCAGAGTCCCCTGCTGCCCGTGCCTGTGCCCTCTGGACCAACTGTGCCTTGGCTGCTCTGAAGAAGGACCTAGCCACGGACACACCCGAAGGCACCCTCTCTGCCAGGAATCGCTCTGGTTCCGCCCCGAGGACGAGGCTCCTTCAAAGGAAGGGCACGTCCTCGCTCTCTGCTGTCCACGCTCGGCGTCGCCCTGGTAGACTGCCTTGGCACCTAGGGGTGAGCTAAGGTGGAAATTTGTGATGCTGAAGGGCGGCCAAAGCACAGGGCTTCATCGTCTTGCGGTCCCGGTGACAGGGGGACCCATGGCGACATCCAGCTTCTTGGTTGGATCACTGAGGAACGGACGTGCGGCATGTCCCATGGGGCAGAAAGGGTCCTGGCATGGGGGCACAGGTGTGTGGGTCCCTGGATTTGGAATCGGGGGCTGGCTGCGCCTCGGGCTGCCGCGCGGTCTCGGGGGACTTTCCAGGCGTGGGGCGCTCAGCTGAGGCCACGGAGGCCTAGGACCATCGCGACCCGGGGAGGTGAGGCTGGACCTGGCAGCAGAGGCCTGTTCTGGGTCCCAGGGAAGGCTGCCTCCCGGGCCCCAACCCTGGCGTTTCCACCCCGGCCCAAGGCCGCGGGTGACACGGAAGGAGCCCCAATGGGTGGGGGCATCCCTTCCGGTCGCCCTGAGGGGCCTGGGAAGAAGGGCTGTGTGCATCTTTGCCCTTCAGGGACTTGGCAGGCTGTCCTGGAGCCTGGATCCGGGTTAGGGCTTCTTGCTGAGAACAGCCTTGGCCTAGCCTCCCCTGAGTTCTCCAGGCTGCAGGACTGGACCCTGGGCTGGCTTCTCTTGGCGTGCCCGGTTGGTCCCCTGCTCGGGACAGGAGGCAGTGGGGTCCTCCCCTCTAGCCCGGGACCCGTGCTGGCTTCAGGAAAGAAGGTTTGAATAGTGAGAAAACGCTAGGGAGTTTTCAATGAGAGAGACAAGACTCTAATGACCTTGAAAATCAGCTCCAGGACTCCTCCTCCAGCTCCAGCCTAAAGCCACCGAATGTGGTAGCCAGGTTTAGTGAAGATGCAATCGAGAGAGAGAGAGAGAAACAAGCCAGGGAGTGGACTTTTATTTTTTTGGGGGGGAACATTCTGGGAGAAATCCCATCGAATGAAAAATCAATCAGTGGGGAAGCATCCCAAGGTCAAGGGCAAGGATTGGGTCTTGAGGGCAGTGGCCAGACATTCCTCTGCACGGAGAAGCCCTCGCACCTGGAGAAGGGTGGGGAAAGCTCGGACACAGCTGTGCCTAGGCGGCCTCTCACCCGGGCAGGCAGGTAACTCAAATCACATGTGAGGATGGCCTCCCCAACTCCCCCCTCCCGTGCCCCATGCTAGCCTCCTTTCAGGAAGTGAAGGGTGAGCCGCATGCCACGACGGTGCCCCTCTTTGTGACTTGGGCTGGCTGTGAGCACGCCACCCTCCTGCCTCAACCTCCGCGGTCCTAGGCAGGAGCCGCACCTGGAGCAGTGAGACTGCAGGCCGAGGGTCGGGATCTTGCAGGGCAGGAGAAGAAAGAACACCCGCGGGGTGCGGTCCAGCTCAGCCCTCCAGGCGTGAGCCCCGAAGAAGAGACCAAGCAAACGGTGCCGGCACGCAGCTCAGGTAAGCGCTCAGAGGGCTTTTCTCGGAGCACTCGTGCTCCCTTGTCTTCACAGCCCTCCCGCTGCAGGGGGACTCCAAACATCCAGGGGTTGACACCCAGACTTGATGGGGGTCTGGTCTCCTCCTGCTCTCTTCGCGGGGATTCTTTCAATCAGGTGCCTGAAGACTGCAGTATCTCATGGGAGTCTTTGATCTTTCCAAACGCGTCGCCCTTTTCATCCTGAAGTCCCCAGTAATTCACAGAACCCTGCAAAAGTTCAGAACCCCTCTGCAGTTCTCCGCTGCCGCCCCTTCCAAAGCGCATTCTGCCGCTTGTCCACACGAGGGCAGCACGAGACCGCTCCAAATGGACTGGCCGCCCACTTTGCCACTGATGTGAAAGGGCACCCTGCAAGTCGGGGCTCTCCTGAGGGCTGACCTGTCACCGGCACAGCCCGGCTGCACCGGGGAGGCCTTCCTCGTCCTCATGAGGCTAGGACACTCACTGTCAATTTTGGGAAACTGGAGAGAAACCAGGCTTGGCCGCCCCCTCCCCCCCACACGCGCGCGCGCACACACACAAACACACCCCTCCCCAGGGCCAGGCTCTGAGACAGCCCGGGCCAATCCGGATTTGGACCTCCTGGGTTCTACACCTGCAGTCTGAAGGGGCATCCACTAGTCCCGGAAGCAGGAGCCGCCCCCGCCCCGCAGACCCTGCTTGGTTGGTCCAGCCTTGCCCACGCAGGACGTCACCTCCCTCGATGTTTGAGGTGCCCTGTTGGATCACAGGCCTCAGTGGCTCAAGGGGAGCGTGCAGGCTCCCTCCTTCCATCGCCAGGCCCTGGGGAAATGAGCCTTTGCATGGGTCTCTGAATGACAAGACAGGTCCCAGCTTCGACCGGTCCGAGAAACATGGGCCGGGGCCCAGTGGCAGAGTCCCCTGCTGCCCGTGCCTGTGCCCTCTGGACCAACTGTGCCTTGGCTGCTCTGAAGAAGGACCTAGCCACGGACACACCCGAAGGCACCCTCTCTGCCAGGAATCGCTCTGGTTCCGGCCCCGAGGACGAGGCTCCTTCAAAGGAAGGGCACGTCCTCGCTCTCTGCTGTCACGCTCGGCGTCGCCCTGGTAGACTGCCTTGGCACCTAGGGGTGAGCTAAGGTGGAAATTTGTGATGCTGAAGGGCGGCCAAAGCACAGGGCTTCATCGTCTTGCGGTCCCGGTGACAGGGGGACCCATGGCGACATCCAGCTTCTTGGTTGGATCACTGAGGAACGGACGTGCGGCATGTCCCATGGGGCAGAAAGGGTCCTGGCATGGGGGGCACAGGTGTGTGGGTCCCTGGATTTGGAATCGGGGGCTGGCTGCGCCTCGGGCTGCCGCGCGGTCTCGGGGGACTTTCCAGGCGTGGGGCGCTCAGCTGAGGCCACGGAGGCCTAGGACCATCGCGACCCGGGGAGGTGAGGCTGACCCGGCAGCAGAGGCCTGTTCTGGGTCCCAGGGAAGGCTGCCTCCCGGGCCCCAACCCTGGCGTTTCCACCCCGGCCCAAGGCCGCGGGTGACAGGGAGGGGAGCACTCCCATTGGGGGCATCCCTTCCGGTCGCCCTGAGGGGCCAGGGAAGAAGAGCTGTGTGCATCTTTGCCCTTCAGGGACTTGGCAGGCTGTCCTGGAGCCTGGATCCGGGTTAGGGCTTCTTGCTGAGAACAGCCTTGGCCTAGCCTCCCCTGAGTTCTCCAGGCTGCAGGACTGGACCCTGGGCTGGCTTCTCTTGGCGTGCCCGGTTGGTCCCCTGCTCGGGACAGGAGGCAGTGGGGTCCTCCCCTCTAGCCCGGCACCCGTGCTGGCTTCAGGAAAGAAGGTTTGAATAGTGAGAAAACGCTAGGGAGTTTTCAATGAGAGAGACAAGACTCTAATGACCTTGAAAATCAGCTCCAGGACTCCTCCTCCAGCTCCAGCCTAAAGCCACCGAATGTGGTAGCCAGGTTTAGTGAAGATGCAATCGAGAGAGAGAGAGAGAGAGAGAGAGAGAGAGAGAGAGAGAGAGAGAGAGAGAGAGAAACAAGCCAGGGAGTGGACTTTTATTTTTTGGGGGGGAAACATTCTTGGAGAAATCCCATCGAATGAAAAATCAATCAGTGGGGAAGCATCCCAAGGTCAAGGGCAAGGATTGGGTCTTGAGGGCAGTGGCCAGACATTCCTCTGCACGGAGAAGCCCTCGCACCTGGAGAAGGGTGGGGAAAGCTCGGACACAGCTGTGCCTAGGCGGCCTCTCACCCGGGCAGGCAGGTAACTCAAATCACATGTGAGGATGGCCTCCCCAACTCCCCCCTCCCGTGCCCCATGCTAGCCTCCTTTCAGGAAGTGAAGGGTGAGCCGCATGCCACGACGGTGCCCCTCTTTGTGACTTGGGCTGGCTGTGAGCACGCCACCCTCCTGCCTCAACCTCCGCGGTCCTAGGCAGGAGCCGCACCTGGAGCAGTGAGACTGCAGGCCGAGGGTCGGGATCTTGCAGGGCAGGAGAAGAAAGAACACCCGCGGGGTGCGGTCCAGCTCAGCCCTCCAGGCGTGAGCCCCGAAGAAGAGACCAAGCAAACGGTGCCGGCACGCAGCTCAGGTAAGCGCTCAGAGGGCTTTTCTCGGAGCACTCGTGCTCCCTTGTCTTCACAGCCCTCCCGCTGCAGGGGGACTCCAAACATCCAGGGGTTGACACCCAGACGTGATGGGGGTCTGGTCTCCTCCTGCTCTCTTCGCGGGGATTCTTTCAATCAGGTGCCTGAAGACTGCAGTATCTCATGGGAGTCTTTGATCTCTCCAAACGCGTCGCCCTTTTCATCCTGAAGTCCCCAGTAATTCACAGAACCCTGCAAAAGTTCAGAACCCCTCTGCAGTTCTCCGCTGCCGCCCCTTCCAAAGCGCATTCTGCCGCTTGTCCACACGAGGGCAGCACGAGACCGCTCCAAATGGACTGGCCGCCCACTTTGCCACTGATGTGAAAGGGCACCCTGCAAGTCGGGGCTCTCCTGAGGGCTGACCTGTCACCGGCACAGCCCGGCTGCACCGGGGAGGCCTTCCTCGTCCTCATGAGGCTAGGACACTCACTGTCAATTTTGGGAAACTGGAGAGAAACCAGGCTTGGCCGCCCCCTCCCCCCCACACGCGCGCGCGCACACACACAAACACACCCCTCCCCAGGGCCAGGCTCTGAGACAGCCCGGGCCAATCCGGATTTGGACCTCCTGGGTTCTACACCTGCGGTCTGAAGGGGCATCCACTAGTCCCGGAAGCAGGAGCCGCCCCCGCCCCGCAGACCCTGCTTGGTTGGTCCAGCCTTGCCCACGCAGGACGTCACCTCCCTCGATGTTTGAGGTGCCCTGTTGGATCACAGGCCTCAGTGGCTCAAGGGGAGCGTGCAGGCTCCCTCCTTCCATCGCCAGGCCCTGGGGAAATGAGCCTTTGCATGGGTCTCTGAATGACAAGACAGGTCCCAGCTTCGACCGGTCCGAGAAACATGGGCCGGGGCCCAGTGGCAGAGTCCCCTGCTGCCCGTGCCTGTGCCCTCTGGACCAACTGTGCCTTGGCTGCTCTGAAGAAGGACCTAGCCACGGACACACCCGAAGGCACCCTCTCTGCCAGGAATCGCTCTGGTTCCGGCCCCGAGGACGAGGCTCCTTCAAAGGAAGGGCACGTCCTCGCTCTCTGCTGTCACGCTCGGCGTCGCCCTGGTAGACTGCCTTGGCACCTAGGGGTGAGCTAAGGTGGAAATTTGTGATGCTGAAGGGCGGCCAAAGCACAGGGCTTCATCGTCTTGCGGTCCCGGTGACAGGGGGACCCATGGCGACATCCAGCTTCTTGGTTGGATCACTGAGGAACGGACGTGCGGCATGTCCCATGGGGCAGAAAGGGTCCTGGCATGGGGGGCACAGGTGTGTGGGTCCCTGGATTTGGAATCGGGGGCTGGCTGCGCCTCGGGCTGCCGCGCGGTCTCGGGGGACTTTCCAGGCGTGGGGCGCTCAGCTGAGGCCACGGAGGCCTAGGACCATCGCGACCCGGGGAGGTGAGGCTGACCCGGCAGCAGAGGCCTGTTCTGGGTCCCAGGGAAGGCTGCCTCCCGGGCCCCAACCCTGGCGTTTCCACCCGGGCCCAAGGCCGCGGGTGACAGGGAGGGGAGCACTCCCATTGGGGGCATCCCTTCCGGTCGCCCTGAGGGGCCTGGGAAGAAGGGCTGTGTGCATCTTTGCCCTTCAGGGACTTGGCAGGCTGTCCTGGAGCCTGGATCCGGGTTAGGGCTTCTTGCTGAGAACAGCCATGGCCTAGCCTCCCCTGAGTTCTCCAGGCTGCAGGACTGGACCCTGGGCTGGCTTCTCTTGGCGTGCCCGGTTGGTCCCCTGCTCGTGACAGGAGGCAGTGGGGTCCTCCCCTCTAGCCCGGGACCCGCGCTGGCTTCAGGAAAGAAGGTTCGAATAGTGAGAAAACGCTAGGGAGTTTTCAATGAGAGAGACAAGACTCTAATGACCTTGAAAATCAGCTCCAGGACTCCTCCTCCAGCTCCAGCCTAAAGCCACCGAATGTGGTAGCCAGGTTTAGTGAAGATGCAATCGAGAGAGAGAGAGAGAGAGAGAGAGAGAGAGAGAGAGAGAGAGAGAGACAAGCCAGGGAGTGGACTTTTATTTTTTGGGGGGGAAACATTCTGGGAGAAATCCCATCGAATGAAAAATCAATCAGTGGGGAAGCATCCCAAGGTCAAGGGCAAGGATTGGGTCTTGAGGGCAGTGGCCAGACATTCCTCTGCACGGAGAAGCCCTCGCACCTGGAGAAGGGTGGGGAAAGCTCGGACACAGCTGTGCCTAGGCGGCCTCTCACCCGGGCAGGCAGGTAACTCAAATCACATGTGAGGATGGCCTCCCCAACTCCCCCCTCCCGTGCCCCATGCTAGCCTCCTTTCAGGAAGTGAAGGGTGAGCCGCATGCCACGACGGTGCCCCTCTTTGTGACTTGGGCTGGCTGTGAGCACGCCACCCTCCTGCCTCAACCTCCGCGGTCCTAGGCAGGAGCCGCACCTGGAGCAGTGAGACTGCAGGCCGAGGGTCGGGATCTTGCAGGGCAGGAGAAGAAAGAACACCCGCGGGGTGCGGTCCAGCTCAGCCCTCCAGGCGTGAGCCCCGAAGAAGAGACCAAGCAAACGGTGCCGGCACGCAGCTCAGGTAAGCGCTCAGAGGGCTTTTCTCGGAGCACTCGTGCTCCCTTGTCTTCACAGCCCTCCCGCTGCAGGGGGACTCCAAACATCCAGGGGTTGACACCCAGACTTGATGGGGGTCTGGTCTCCTCCTGCTCTCTTCGCGGGGATTCTTTCAATCAGGTGCCTGAAGACTGCAGTATCTCATGGGAGTCTTTGATCTCTCCAAACGCGTCGCCCTTTTCATCCTGAAGTCCCCAGTAATTCACAGAACCCTGCAAAAAGTTCAGAACCCCTCTGCAGTTCTCCGCTGCAGCCCCTTCCAAAGCGCATTCTGCCGCTTGTCCACACGAGGGCAGCACGAGACAGCTCCAAATGGACTGGCCGCCCACTTTGCCACTGATGTGAAAGGGCACCCTGCAAGTCGGGGCTCTCCTGAGGGCTGACCTGTCACCGGCACAGCCCGGCTGCACCGGGGAGGCCTTCCTCGTCCTCATGAGGCTAGGACACTCACTGTCAATTTTGGGAAACTGGAGAGAAACCAGGCTTGGCCGCCCCCTCCCCCCCCCACGCGCGCGCGCACACACACAAACACACCCCTCCCCAGGGCCAGGCTCTGAGACAGCCCGGGCCAATCCGGATTTGGACCTCCTGGGTTCTACACCTGCGGTCTGAAGGGGCATCCACTAGTCCCGGAAGCAGGAGCCGCCCCCGCCCCGCAGACCCTGCTTGGTTGGTCCAGCCTTGCCCACGCAGGACGTCACCTCCCTCGATGTTTGAGGTGCCCTGTTGGATCACAGGCCTCAGTGGCTCAAGGGGAGCGTGCAGGCTCCCTCCTTCCATCGCCAGGCCCTGGGGAAATGAGCCTTTGCATGGGTCTCTGAATGACAAGACAGGTCCCAGCTTCGACCGGTCCGAGAAACATGGGCCGGGGCCCAGTGGCAGAGTCCCCTGCTGCCCGTGCCTGTGCCCTCTGGACCAACTGTGCCTTGGCTGCTCTGAAGAAGGACCTAGCCACGGACACACCCGAAGGCACCCTCTCTGCCAGGAATCGCTCTGGTTCCGGCCCCGAGGACGAGGCTCCTTCAAAGGAAGGGCACGTCCTCGCTCTCTGCTGTCACGCTCGGCGTCGCCCTGGTAGACTGCCTTGGCACCTAGGGGTGAGCTAAGGTGGAAATTTGTGATGCTGAAGGGCGGCCAAAGCACAGGGCTTCATCGTCTTGCGGTCCCGGTGACAGGGGGACCCATGGCGACATCCAGCTTCTTGGTTGGATCACTGAGGAACGGACGTGCGGCATGTCCCATGGGGAAGAAAGGGTCCTGGCATGGGGGGCACAGGTGTGGGTCCCTGGATTTGGAATCGGGGGCTGGCTGCGCCTCGGGCTGCCGCGCGGTCTCGGGGGACTTTCCAGGCGTGGGGCGCTCAGCTGAGGCCACGGAGGCCTAGGACCATCGCGACCCGGGGAGGTGAGGCTGACCCGGCAGCAGAGGCCTGTTCTGGGTCCCAGGGAAGGCTGCCTCCCGGGCCCCAACCCTGGCGTTTCCACCCCGGCCCAAGGCCGCGGGTGACAGGGAGGGGAGCACTCCCATTGGGGGCATCCCTTCCGGTCTCCCTGAGGGGCCTGGGAAGAAGGGCTGTGTGCATCTTTGCCCTTCAGGGACTTGGCAGGCTGTCCTGGAGCCTGGATCCGGGTTAGGGCTTCTTGCTGAGAACAGCCTTGGCCTAGCCTCCCCTGAGTTCTCCAGGCTGCAGGACTGGACCCTGGGCTGGCTTCTCTTGGCGTGCCCGGTTGGTCCCCTGCTCGGGACAGGAGGCAGTGGGGTCCTCCCCTCTAGCCCGGGACCCGTGCTGGCTTCAGGAAAGAAGGTTCGAATAGTGAGAAAACGCTAGGGAGTTTTCAATGAGAGAGACAAGACTCTAATGACCTTGAAAATCAGCTCCAGGACTCCTCCTCCAGCTCCAGCCTAAAGCCACCGAATGTGGTAGCCAGGTTTAGTGAAGATGCAATCGAGAGAGAGAGAGAGAGAGAGAGAGAGAGAGAGAGAGAGAGAGAGAACAAGCCAGGGAGTGGACTTTTATTTTTTTGGGGGGGAACATTCTGGGAGAAATCCCATCGAATGAAAAATCAATCAGTGGGGAAGCATCCCAAGGTCAAGGGCAAGGATTGGGTCTTGAGGGCAGTGGCCAGACATTCCTCTGCACGGAGAAGCCCTCGCACCTGGAGAAGGGTGGGGAAAGCTCGGACACAGCTGTGCCTAGGCGGCCTCTCACCCGGGCAGGCAGGTAACTCAAATCACATGTGAGGATGGCCTCCCCAACTCCCCCCTCCCGTGCCCCATGCTAGCCTCCTTTCAGGAAGTGAAGGGTGAGCCGCATGCCACGACGGTGCCCCTCTTTGTGACTTGGGCTGGCTGTGAGCACGCCACCCTCCTGCCTCAACCTCCGCGGTCCTAGGCAGGAGCCGCACCTGGAGCAGTGAGACTGCAGGCCGAGGGTCGGGATCTTGCCGGGCAGGAGAAGAAAGAACACCCGCGGGGTGCGGTCCAGCTCAGCCCTCCAGGCGTGAGCCCCGAAGAAGAGACCAAGCAAACGGTGCCGGCACGCAGCTCAGGTAAGCGCTCAGAGGGCTTTTCTCGGAGCACTCGTGCTCCCTTGTCTTCACAGCCCTCCCGCTGCAGGGGGACTCCAAACATCCAGGGGTTGACACCCAGACTTGATGGGGGTCTGGTCTCCTCCTGCTCTCTTCGCGGGGATTCTTTCAATCAGGTGCCTGAAGACTGCAGTATCTCATGGGAGTCTTTGATCTTTCCAAACGCGTCGCCCTTTTCATCCTGAAGTCCCCAGTAATTCACAGAACCCTGCAAAAGTTCAGAACCCCTCTGCAGTTCTCCGCTGCCGCCCCTTCCAAAGCGCATTCTGCCGCTTGTCCACACGAGGGCAGCACGAGACCGCTCCAAATGGACTGGCCGCCCACTTTGCCACTGATGTGAAAGGGCACCCTGCAAGTCGGGGCTCTCCTGAGGGCTGACCTGTCACCGGCACAGCCCGGCTGCACCGGGGAGGCCTTCCTCGTCCTCATGAGGCTAGGACACTCACTGTCAATTTTGGGAAACTGGAGAGAAACCAGGCTTGGCCGCCCCCTCCCCCCCACACGCGCGCGCGCACACACACAAACACACCCCTCCCCAGGGCCAGGCTCTGAGACAGCCCGGGCCAATCCGGATTTGGACCTCCTGGGTTCTACACCTGCAGTCTGAAGGGGCATCCACTAGTCCCGGAAGCAGGAGCCGCCCCCGCCCCGCAGACCCTGCTTGGTTGGTCCAGCCTTGCCCACGCAGGACGTCACCTCCCTCGATGTTTGAGGTGCCCTGTTGGATCACAGGCCTCAGTGGCTCAAGGGGAGCGTGCAGGCTCCCTCCTTCCATCGCCAGGCCCTGGGGAAATGAGCCTTTGCATGGGTCTCTGAATGACAAGACAGGTCCCAGCTTCGACCGGTCCGAGAAACATGGGCCGGGGCCCAGTGGCAGAGTCCCCTGCTGCCCGTGCCTGTGCCCTCTGGACCAACTGTGCCTTGGCTGCTCTGAAGAAGGACCTAGCCACGGACACACCCGAAGGCACCCTCTCTGCCAGGAATCGCTCTGGTTCCGGCCCCGAGGACGAGGCTCCTTCAAAGGAAGGGCACGTCCTCGCTCTCTGCTGTCACGCTCGGCGTCGCCCTGGTAGACTGCCTTGGCACCTAGGGGTGAGCTAAGGTGGAAATTTGTGATGCTGAAGGGCGGCCAAAGCACAGGGCTTCATCGTCTTGCGGTCCCGGTGACAGGGGGACCCATGGCGACATCCAGCTTCTTGGTTGGATCACTGAGGAACGGACGTGCGGCATGTCCCATGGGGCAGAAAGGGTCCTGGCATGGGGGGCACAGGTGTGTGGGTCCCTGGATTTGGAATCGGGGGCTGGCTGCGCCTCGGGCTGCCGCGCGGTCTCGGGGGACTTTCCAGGCGTGGGGCGCTCAGCTGAGGCCACGGAGGCCTAGGACCATCGCGACCCGGGGAGGTGAGGCTGACCCGGCAGCAGAGGCCTGTTCTGGGTCCCAGGGAAGGCTGCCTCCCGGGCCCCAACCCTGGCGTTTCCACCCCGGCCCAAGGCCGCGGGTGACAGGGAGGGGAGCACTCCCATTGGGGGCATCCCTTCCGGTCGCCCTGAGGGGCCTGGGAAGAAGAGCTGTGTGCATCTTTGCCCTTCAGGGACTTGGCAGGCTGTCCTGGAGCCTGGATCCGGGTTAGGGCTTCTTGCTGAGAACAGCCTTGGCCTAGCCTCCCCTGAGTTCTCCAGGCTGCAGGACTGGACCCTGGGCTGGCTTCTCTTGGCGTGCCCGGTTGGTCCCCTGCTCGGGACAGGAGGCAGTGGGGTCCTCCCCTCTAGCCCGGCACCCGTGCTGGCTTCAGGAAAGAAGGTTTGAATAGTGAGAAAACGCTAGGGAGTTTTCAATGAGAGAGACAAGACTCTAATGACCTTGAAAATCAGCTCCAGGACTCCTCCTCCAGCTCCAGCCTAAAGCCACCGAATGTGGTAGCCAGGTTTAGTGAAGATGCAATCGAGAGAGAGAGAGAGAGAGAGAGAGAGAGAGAGAGAGAGAGAGAAACAAGCCAGGGAGTGGACTTTTATTTTTTGGGGGGGAAACATTCTGGGAGAAATCCCATCGAATGAAAAATCAATCAGTGGGGAAGCATCCCAAGGTCAAGGGCAAGGATTGGGTCTTGAGGGCAGTGGCCAGACATTCCTCTGCACGGAGAAGCCCTCGCACCTGGAGAAGGGTGGGGAAAGCTCGGACACAGCTGTGCCTAGGCGGCCTCTCACCCGGGCAGGCAGGTAACTCAAATCACATGTGAGGATGGCCTCCCCAACTCCCCCCTCCCGTGCCCCATGCTAGCCTCCTTTCAGGAAGTGAAGGGTGAGCCGCATGCCACGACGGTGCCCCTCTTTGTGACTTGGGCTGGCTGTGAGCACGCCACCCTCCTGCCTCAACCTCCGCGGTCCTAGGCAGGAGCCGCACCTGGAGCAGTGAGACTGCAGGCCGAGGGTCGGGATCTTGCAGGGCAGGAGAAGAAAGAACACCCGCGGGGTGCGGTCCAGCTCAGCCCTCCAGGCGTGAGCCCCGAAGAAGAGACCAAGCAAACGGTGCCGGCACGCAGCTCAGGTAAGCGCTCAGAGGGCTTTTCTCGGAGCACTCGTGCTCCCTTGTCTTCACAGCCCTCCCGCTGCAGGGGGACTCCAAACATCCAGGGGTTGACACCCAGACTTGATGGGGGTCTGGTCTCCTCCTGCTCTCTTCGCGGGGATTCTTTCAATCAGGTGCCTGAAGACTGCAGTATCTCATGGGAGTCTTTGATCTCTCCAAACGCGTCGCCCTTTTCATCCTGAAGTCCCCAGTAATTCACAGAACCCTGCAAAAGTTCAGAACCCCTCTGCAGTTCTCCGCTGCCGCCCCTTCCAAAGCGCATTCTGCCGCTTGTCCACACGAGGGCAGCACGAGACCGCTCCAAATGGACTGGCCGCCCACTTTGCCACTGATGTGAAAGGGCACCCTGCAAGTCGGGGCTCTCCTGAGGGCTGACCTGTCACCGGCACAGCCCGGCTGCACCGGGGAGGCCTTCCTCGTCCTCATGAGGCTAGGACACTCACTGTCAATTTTGGGAAACTGGAGAGAAACCAGGCTTGGCCGCCCCCTCCCCCCACACGCGCGCGCGCACACACACAAACACACCCCTCCCCAGGGCCAGGCTCTGAGACAGCCCGGGCCAATCCGGATTTGGACCTCCTGGGTTCTACACCTGCGGTCTGAAGGGGCATCCACTAGTCCCGGAAGCAGGAGCCGCCCCCGCCCCGCAGACCCTGCTTGGTTGGTCCAGCCTTGCCCACGCAGGACGTCACCTCCCTCGATGTTTGAGGTGCCCTGTTGGATCACAGGCCTCAGTGGCTCAAGGGGAGCGTGCAGGCTCCCTCCTTCCATCGCCAGGCCCTGGGGAAATGAGCCTTTGCATGGGTCTCTGAATGACAAGACAGGTCCCAGCTTCGACCGGTCCGAGAAACATGGGCCGGGGCCCAGTGGCAGAGTCCCCTGCTGCCCGTGCCTGTGCCCTCTGGACCAACTGTGCCTTGGCTGCTCTGAAGAAGGACCTAGCCACGGACACACCCGAAGGCACCCTCTCTGCCAGGAATCGCTCTGGTTCCGGCCCCGAGGACGAGGCTCCTTCAAAGGAAGGGCACGTCCTCGCTCTCTGCTGTCACGCTCGGCGTCGCCCTGGTAGACTGCCTTGGCACCTAGGGGTGAGCTAAGGTGGAAATTTGTGATGCTGAAGGGCGGCCAAAGCACAGGGCTTCATCGTCTTGCGGTCCCGGTGACAGGGGGACCCATGGCGACATCCAGCTTCTTGGTTGGATCACTGAGGAACGGACGTGCGGCATGTCCCATGGGGCAGAAAGGGTCCTGGCATGGGGGGCACAGGTGTGTGGGTCCCTGGATTTGGAATCGGGGGCTGGCTGCGCCTCGGGCTGCCGCGCGGTCTCGGGGGACTTTCCAGGCGTGGGGCGCTCAGCTGAGGCCACGGAGGCCTAGGACCATCGCGACCCGGGGAGGTGAGGCTGACCCGGCAGCAGAGGCCTGTTCTGGGTCCCAGGGAAGGCTGCCTCCCGGGCCCCAACCCTGGCGTTTCCACCGGGGCCCAAGGCCGCGGGTGACAGGGAGGGGAGCACTCCCATTGGGGGCATCCCTTCCGGTCGCCCTGAGGGGCCTGGGAAGAAGGGCTGTGTGCATCTTTGCCCTTCAGGGACTTGGCAGGCTGTCCTGGAGCCTGGATCCGGGTTAGGGCTTCTTGCTGAGAACAGCCTTGGCCTAGCCTCCCCTGAGTTCTCCAGGCTGCAGGACTGGACCCTGGGCTGGCTTCTCTTGGCGTGCCCGGTTGGTCCCCTGCTCGTGACGGGAGGCAGTGGGGTCCTCCCCTCTAGCCCGGGACCCGTGCTGGCTTCAGGAAAGAAGGTTTGAATAGTGAGAAAACGCTAGGGAGTTTTCAATGAGAGAGACAAGACTCTAATGACCTTGAAAATCAGCTCCAGGACTCCTCCTCCAGCTCCAGCCTAAAGCCACCGAATGTGGTAGCCAGGTTTAGTGAAGATGCAATCGAGAGAGAGAGAGAGAG
The DNA here is from genome assembly GCF_047511675.1 of Marmota flaviventris. NCBI lineage: Eukaryota > Metazoa > Chordata > Mammalia > Rodentia > Sciuridae > Marmota > Marmota flaviventris. The sequence goes on along the minus strand of NW_027288160.1, from coordinate 79,583 downwards.
AGAGAGAGAGAGAGAGAGAGAGAGAGAGAGAGAGAGAAACAAGCCAGGGAGTGGACTTTTATTTTTTGGGGGGGAAACATTCTGGGAGAAATCCCATCGAATGAAAAATCAATCAGTGGGGAAGCATCCCAAGGTCAAGGGCAAGGATTGGGTCTTGAGGGCAGTGGCCAGACATTCCTCTGCACGGAGAAGCCCTCGCACCTGGAGAAGGGTGGGGAAAGCTCGGACACAGCTGTGCCTAGGCGGCCTCTCACCCGGGCAGGCAGGTAACTCAAATCACATGTGAGGATGGCCTCCCCAACTCCCCCCTCCCGTGCCCCATGCTAGCCTCCTTTCAGGAAGTGAAGGGTGAGCCGCATGCCACGACGGTGCCCCTCTTTGTGACTTGGGCTGGCTGTGAGCACGCCACCCTCCTGCCTCAACCTCCGCGGTCCTAGGCAGGAGCCGCACCTGGAGCAGTGAGACTGCAGGCCGAGGGTCGGGATCTTGCAGGGCAGGAGAAGAAAGAACACCCGCGGGGTGCGGTCCAGCTCAGCCCTCCAGGCGTGAGCCCCGAAGAAGAGACCAAGCAAACGGTGCCGGCACGCAGCTCAGGTAAGCGCTCAGAGGGCTTTTCTCGGAGCACTCGTGCTCCCTTGTCCTCACAGCCCTCCCGCTGCAGGGGGACTCCAAACATCCAGGGGTTGACACCCAGACGTGATGGGGGTCTGGTCTCCTCCTGCTCTCTTCGCGGGGATTCTTTCAATCAGGTGCCTGAAGACTGCAGTATCTCATGGGAGTCTTTGATCTTTCCAAACGCGTCGCCCTTTTCATCCTGAAGTCCCCAGTAATTCACAGAACCCTGCAAAAGTTCAGAACCCCTCTGCAGTTCTCCGCTGCCGCCCCTTCCAAAGCGCATTCTGCCGCTTGTCCACACGAGGGCAGCACGAGACCGCTCCAAATGGACTGGCCGCCCACTTTGCCACTGATGTGAAAGGGCACCCTGCAAGTCGGGGCTCTCCTGAGGGCTGACCTGTCACCGGCACAGCCCGGCTGCACCGGGGAGGCCTTCCTCGTCCTCATGAGGCTAGGACACTCACTGTCAATTTTGGGAAACTGGAGAGAAACCAGGCTTGGCCGCCCCCTCCCCCCCACACGCGCGCGCGCGCACACACACAAACACACCCCTCCCCAGGGCCAGGCTCTGAGACAGCCCGGGCCAATCCGGATTTGGACCTCCTGGGTTCTACACCTGCGGTCTGAAGGGGCATCCACTAGTCCCGGAAGCACGAGCCGCCCCCGCCCCGCAGACCCTGCTTGGTTGGTCCAGCCTTGCCCACGCAGGACGTCACCTCCCTCGATGTTTGAGGTGCCCTGTTGGATCACAGGCCTCAGTGGCTCAAGGGGAGCGTGCAGGCTCCCTCCTTCCATCGCCAGGCCCTGGGGAAATGAGCCTTTGCATGGGTCTCTGAATGACAAGACAGGTCCCAGCTTCGACCGGTCCGAGAAACATGGGCCGGGGCCCAGTGGCAGAGTCCCCTGCTGCCCGTGCCTGTGCCCTCTGGACCAACTGTGCCTTGGCTGCTCTGAAGAAGGACCTAGCCACGGACACACCCGAAGGCACCCTCTCTGCCAGGAATCGCTCTGGTTCCGGCCCCGAGGACGAGGCTCCTTCAAAGGAAGGGCACGTCCTCGCTCTCTGCTGTCACGCTCGGCGTCGCCCTGGTAGACTGCCTTGGCACCTAAGGGTGAGCTAAGGTGGAAATTTGTGATGCTGAAGGGCGGCCAAAGCACAGGGCTTCATCGTCTTGCGGTCCCGGTGACAGGGGGACCCATGGCGACATCCAGCTTCTTGGTTGGATCACTGAGGAACGGACGTGCGGCATGTCCCATGGGGAAGAAAGGGTCCTGGCATGGGGGGCACAGGTGTGTGGGTCCCTGGATTTGGAATCGGGGGCTGGCTGCGCCTCGGGCTGCCGCGCGGTCTCGGGGGACTTTCCAGGCGTGGGGCGCTCAGCTGAGGCCACGGAGGCCTAGGACCATCGCGACCCGGGGAGGTGAGGCTGACCCGGCAGCAGAGGCCTGTTCTGGGTCCCAGGGAAGGCTGCCTCCCGGGCCCCAACCCTGGCGTTTCCACCCCGGCCCAAGGCCGCGGGTGACAGGGAGGGGAGCACTCCCATTGGGGGCATCCCTTCCGGTCGCCCTGAGGGGCCTGGGAAGAAGGGCTGTGTGCATCTTTGCCCTTCAGGGACTTGGCAGGCTGTCCTGGAGCCTGGATCCGGGTTAGGGCTTCTTGCTGAGAACAGCCTTGGCCTAGCCTCCCCTGAGTTCTCCAGGCTGCAGGACTGGACCCTGGGCTGGCTTCTCTTGGCGTGCCCGGTTGGTCCCCTGCTCGTGACAGGAGGCAGTGGGGTCCTCCCCTCTAGCCCGGGACCCGTGCTGGCTTCAGGAAAGAAGGTTCGAATAGTGAGAAAACGCTAGGGAGTTTTCATTGAGAGAGACAAGACTCTAATGACCTTGAAAATCAGCTCCAGGACTCCTCCTCCAGCTCCAGCCTAAAGCCACCGAATGTGGTAGCCAGGTTTAGTGAAGATGCAATCGAGAGAGAGAGAGAGAGAGAGAGAGAGAGAGAGAGAGAGAAACAAGCCAGGGAGTGGACTTTTATTTTTTGGGGGGGAAACATTCTGGGAGAAATCCCATCGAATGAAAAATCAATCAGTGGGGAAGCATCCCAAGGTCAAGGGCAAGGATTGGGTCTTGAGGGCAGTGGCCAGACATTCCTCTGCACGGAGAAGCCCTCGCACCTGGAGAAGGGTGGGGAAAGCTCGGACACAGCTGTGCCTAGGCGGCCTCTCACCCGGGCAGGCAGGTAACTCAAATCACATGTGAGGATGGCCTCCCCAACTCCCCCCTCCCGTGCCCCATGCTAGCCTCCTTTCAGGAAGTGAAGGGTGAGCCGCATGCCACGACGGTGCCCCTCTTTGTGACTTGGGCTGGCTGTGAGCACGCCACCCTCCTGCCTCAACCTCCGCGGTCCTAGGCAGGAGCCGCACCTGGAGCAGTGAGACTGCAGGCCGAGGGTCGGGATCTTGCAGGGCAGGAGAAGAAAGAACACCCGCGGGGTGCGGTCCAGCTCAGCCCTCCAGGCGTGAGCCCCGAAGAAGAGACCAAGCAAACGGTGCCGGCACGCAGCTCAGGTAAGCGCTCAGAGGGCTTTTCTCGGAGCACTCGTGCTCCCTTGTCCTCACAGCCCTCCCGCTGCAGGGGGACTCCAAACATCCAGGGGTTGACACCCAGACGTGATGGGGGTCTGGTCTCCTCCTGCTCTCTTCGCGGGGATTCTTTCAATCAGGTGCCTGAAGACTGCAGTATCTCATGGGAGTCTTTGATCTTTCCAAACGCGTCGCCCTTTTCATCCTGAAGTCCCCAGTAATTCACAGAACCCTGCAAAAGTTCAGAACCCCTCTGCAGTTCTCCGCTGCCGCCCCTTCCAAAGCGCATTCTGCCGCTTGTCCACACGAGGGCAGCACGAGACCGCTCCAAATGGACTGGCCGCCCACTTTGCCACTGATGTGAAAGGGCACCCTGCAAGTCGGGGCTCTCCTGAGGGCTGACCTGTCACCGGCACAGCCCGGCTGCACCGGGGAGGCCTTCCTCGTCCTCATGAGGCTAGGACACTCACTGTCAATTTTGGGAAACTGGAGAGAAACCAGGCTTGGCCGCCCCCTCCCCCCCACACGCGCGCGCGCACACACACAAACACACCCCTCCCCAGGGCCAGGCTCTGAGACAGCCCGGGCCAATCCGGATTTGGACCTCCTGGGTTCTACACCTGCGGTCTGAAGGGGCATCCACTAGTCCCGGAAGCACGAGCCGCCCCCGCCCCGCAGACCCTGCTTGGTTGGTCCAGCCTTGCCCACGCAGGACGTCACCTCCCTCGATGTTTGAGGTGCCCTGTTGGATCACAGGCCTCAGTGGCTCAAGGGGAGCGTGCAGGCTCCCTCCTTCCATCGCCAGGCCCTGGGGAAATGAGCCTTTGCATGGGTCTCTGAATGACAAGACAGGTCCCAGCTTCGACCGGTCCGAGAAACATGGGCCGGGGCCCAGTGGCAGAGTCCCCTGCTGCCCGTGCCTGTGCCCTCTGGACCAACTGTGCCTTGGCTGCTCTGAAGAAGGACCTAGCCACGGACACACCCGAAGGCACCCTCTCTGCCAGGAATCGCTCTGGTTCCGGCCCCGAGGACGAGGCTCCTTCAAAGGAAGGGCACGTCCTCGCTCTCTGCTGTCACGCTCGGCGTCGCCCTGGTAGACTGCCTTGGCACCTAGGGGTGAGCTAAGGTGGAAATTTGTGATGCTGAAGGGCGGCCAAAGCACAGGGCTTCATCGTCTTGCGGTCCCGGTGACAGGGGGACCCATGGCGACATCCAGCTTCTTGGTTGGATCACTGAGGAACGGACGTGCGGCATGTCCCATGGGGAAGAAAGGGTCCTGGCATGGGGGGCACAGGTGTGTGGGTCCCTGGATTTGGAATCGGGGGCTGGCTGCGCCTCGGGCTGCCGCGCGGTCTCGGGGGACTTTCCAGGCGTGGGGCGCTCAGCTGAGGCCACGGAGGCCTAGGACCATCGCGACCCGGGGAGGTGAGGCTGACCCGGCAGCAGAGGCCTGTTCTGGGTCCCAGGGAAGGCTGCCTCCCGGGCCCCAACCCTGGCGTTTCCACCCCGGCCCAAGGCCGCGGGTGACAGGGAGGGGAGCACTCCCATTGGGGGCATCCCTTCCGGTCGCCCTGAGGGGCCTGGGAAGAAGGGCTGTGTGCATCTTTGCCCTTCAGGGACTTGGCAGGCTGTCCTGGAGCCTGGATCCGGGTTAGGGCTTCTTGCTGAGAACAGCCTTGGCCTAGCCTCCCCTGAGTTCTCCAGGCTGCAGGACTGGACCCTGGGCTGGCTTCTCTTGGCGTGCCCGGTTGGTCCCCTGCTCGTGACAGGAGGCAGTGGGGTCCTCCCCTCTAGCCCGGGACCCGTGCTGGCTTCAGGAAAGAAGGTTCGAATAGTGAGAAAACGCTAGGGAGTTTTCAATGAGAGAGACAAGACTCTAATGACCTTGAAAATCAGCTCCAGGACTCCTCCTCCAGCTCCAGCCTAAAGCCACCGAATGTGGTAGCCAGGTTTAGTGAAGATGCAATCGAGAGAGAGAGAGAGAGAGAGAGAGAGAGAGAGAGAGAGAGAGAGAGAGAGAGAGAGAAACAAGCCAGGGAGTGGACTTTTATTTTTTGGGGGGGAAACATTCTGGGAGAAATCCCATCGAATGAAAAATCAATCAGTGGGGAAGCATCCCAAGGTCAAGGGCAAGGATTGGGTCTTGAGGGCAGTGGCCAGACATTCCTCTGCACGGAGAAGCCCTCGCACCTGGAGAAGGGTGGGGAAAGCTCGGACACAGCTGTGCCTAGGCGGCCTCTCACCCGGGCAGGCAGGTAACTCAAATCACATGTGAGGATGGCCTCCCCAACTCCCCCCTCCCGTGCCCCATGCTAGCCTCCTTTCAGGAAGTGAAGGGTGAGCCGCATGCCACGACGGTGCCCCTCTTTGTGACTTGGGCTGGCTGTGAGCACGCCACCCTCCTGCCTCAACCTCCGCGGTCCTAGGCAGGAGCCGCACCTGGAGCAGTGAGACTGCAGGCCGAGGGTCGGGATCTTGCAGGGCAGGAGAAGAAAGAACACCCGCGGGGTGCGGTCCAGCTCAGCCCTCCAGGCGTGAGCCCCGAAGAAGAGACCAAGCAAACGGTGCCGGCACGCAGCTCAGGTAAGCGCTCAGAGGGCTTTTCTCGGAGCACTCGTGCTCCCTTGTCCTCACAGCCCTCCCGCTGCAGGGGGACTCCAAACATCCAGGGGTTGACACCCAGACTTGATGGGGGTCTGGTCTCCTCCTGCTCTCTTCGCGGGGATTCTTTCAATCAGGTGCCTGAAGACTGCAGTATCTCATGGGAGTCTTTGATCTTTCCAAACGCGTCGCCCTTTTCATCCTGAAGTCCCCAGTAATTCACAGAACCCTGCAAAAGTTCAGAACCCCTCTGCAGTTCTCCGCTGCCGCCCCTTCCAAAGCGCATTCTGCCGCTTGTCCACACGAGGGCAGCACGAGACCGCTCCAAATGGACTGGCCGCCCACTTTGCCACTGATGTGAAAGGGCACCCTGCAAGTCGGGGCTCTCCTGAGGGCTGACCTGTCACCGGCACAGCCCGGCTGCACCGGGGAGGCCTTCCTCGTCCTCATGAGGCTAGGACACTCACTGTCAATTTTGGGAAACTGGAGAGAAACCAGGCTTGGCCGCCCCCTCCCCCCCACACGCGCGCGCGCGCACACACACAAACACACCCCTCCCCAGGGCCAGGCTCTGAGACAGCCCGGGCCAATCCGGATTTGGACCTCCTGGGTTCTACACCTGCGGTCTGAAGGGGCATCCACTAGTCCCGGAAGCACGAGCCGCCCCCGCCCCGCAGACCCTGCTTGGTTGGTCCAGCCTTGCCCACGCAGGACGTCACCTCCCTCGATGTTTGAGGTGCCCTGTTGGATCACAGGCCTCAGTGGCTCAAGGGGAGCGTGCAGGCTCCCTCCTTCCATCGCCAGGCCCTGGGGAAATGAGCCTTTGCATGGGTCTCTGAATGACAAGACAGGTCCCAGCTTCGACCGGTCCGAGAAACATGGGCCGGGGCCCAGTGGCAGAGTCCCCTGCTGCCCGTGCCTGTGCCCTCTGGACCAACTGTGCCTTGGCTGCTCTGAAGAAGGACCTAGCCACGGACACACCCGAAGGCACCCTCTCTGCCAGGAATCGCTCTGGTTCCGGCCCCGAGGACGAGGCTCCTTCAAAGGAAGGGCACGTCCTCGCTCTCTGCTGTCACGCTCGGCGTCGCCCTGGTAGACTGCCTTGGCACCTAGGGGTGAGCTAAGGTGGAAATTTGTGATGCTGAAGGGCGGCCAAAGCACAGGGCTTCATCGTCTTGCGGTCCCGGTGACAGGGGGACCCATGGCGACATCCAGCTTCTTGGTTGGATCACTGAGGAACGGACGTGCGGCATGTCCCATGGGGAAGAAAGGGTCCTGGCATGGGGGGCACAGGTGTGTGGGTCCCTGGATTTGGAATCGGGGGCTGGCTGCGCCTCGGGCTGCCGCGCGGTCTCGGGGGACTTTCCAGGCGTGGGGCGCTCAGCTGAGGCCACGGAGGCCTAGGACCATCGCGACCCGGGGAGGTGAGGCTGACCCGGCAGCAGAGGCCTGTTCTGGGTCCCAGGGAAGGCTGCCTCCCGGGCCCCAACCCTGGCGTTTCCACCCCGGCCCAAGGCCGCGGGTGACAGGGAGGGGAGCACTCCCATTGGGGGCATCCCTTCCGGTCGCCCTGAGGGGCCTGGGAAGAAGGGCTGTGTGCATCTTTGCCCTTCAGGGACTTGGCAGGCTGTCCTGGAGCCTGGATCCGGGTTAGGGCTTCTTGCTGAGAACAGCCTTGGCCTAGCCTCCCCTGAGTTCTCCAGGCTGCAGGACTGGACCCTGGGCTGGCTTCTCTTGGCGTGCCCGGTTGGTCCCCTGCTCGTGACAGGAGGCAGTGGGGTCCTCCCCTCTAGCCCGGGACCCGTGCTGGCTTCAGGAAAGAAGGTTCGAATAGTGAGAAAACGCTAGGGAGTTTTCAATGAGAGAGACAAGACTCTAATGACCTTGAAAATCAGCTCCAGGACTCCTCCTCCAGCTCCAGCCTAAAGCCACCGAATGTGGTAGCCAGGTTTAGTGAAGATGCAATCGAGAGAGAGAGAGAGAGAGAGAGAGAGAGAGAGAGAGAGAGAGAGAGAAACAAGCCAGGGAGTGGACTTTTATTTTTTGGGGGGGAAACATTCTGGGAGAAATCCCATCGAATGAAAAATCAATCAGTGGGGAAGCATCCCAAGGTCAAGGGCAAGGATTGGGTCTTGAGGGCAGTGGCCAGACATTCCTCTGCACGGAGAAGCCCTCGCACCTGGAGAAGGGTGGGGAAAGCTCGGACACAGCTGTGCCTAGGCGGCCTCTCACCCGGGCAGGCAGGTAACTCAAATCACATGTGAGGATGGCCTCCCCAACTCCCCCCTCCCGTGCCCCATGCTAGCCTCCTTTCAGGAAGTGAAGGGTGAGCCGCATGCCACGACGGTGCCCCTCTTTGTGACTTGGGCTGGCTGTGAGCACGCCACCCTCCTGCCTCAACCTCCGCGGTCCTAGGCAGGAGCCGCACCTGGAGCAGTGAGACTGCAGGCCGAGGGTCGGGATCTTGCAGGGCAGGAGAAGAAAGAACACCCGCGGGGTGCGGTCCAGCTCAGCCCTCCAGGCGTGAGCCCCGAAGAAGAGACCAAGCAAACGGTGCCGGCACGCAGCTCAGGTAAGCGCTCAGAGGGCTTTTCTCGGAGCACTCGTGCTCCCTTGTCCTCACAGCCCTCCCGCTGCAGGGGGACTCCAAACATCCAGGGGTTGACACCCAGACGTGATGGGGGTCTGGTCTCCTCCTGCTCTCTTCGCGGGGATTCTTTCAATCAGGTGCCTGAAGACTGCAGTATCTCATGGGAGTCTTTGATCTTTCCAAACGCGTCGCCCTTTTCATCCTGAAGTCCCCAGTAATTCACAGAACCCTGCAAAAGTTCAGAACCCCTCTGCAGTTCTCCGCTGCCGCCCCTTCCAAAGCGCATTCTGCCGCTTGTCCACACGAGGGCAGCACGAGACCGCTCCAAATGGACTGGCCGCCCACTTTGCCACTGATGTGAAAGGGCACCCTGCAAGTCGGGGCTCTCCTGAGGGCTGACCTGTCACCGGCACAGCCCGGCTGCACCGGGGAGGCCTTCCTCGTCCTCATGAGGCTAGGACACTCACTGTCAATTTTGGGAAACTGGAGAGAAACCAGGCTTGGCCGCCCCCTCCCCCCCACACGCGCGCGCGCGCACACACACAAACACACCCCTCCCCAGGGCCAGGCTCTGAGACAGCCCGGGCCAATCCGGATTTGGACCTCCTGGGTTCTACACCTGCGGTCTGAAGGGGCATCCACTAGTCCCGGAAGCACGAGCCGCCCCCGCCCCGCAGACCCTGCTTGGTTGGTCCAGCCTTGCCCACGCAGGACGTCACCTCCCTCGATGTTTGAGGTGCCCTGTTGGATCACAGGCCTCAGTGGCTCAAGGGGAGCGTGCAGGCTCCCTCCTTCCATCGCCAGGCCCTGGGGAAATGAGCCTTTGCATGGGTCTCTGAATGACAAGACAGGTCCCAGCTTCGACCGGTCCGAGAAACATGGGCCGGGGCCCAGTGGCAGAGTCCCCTGCTGCCCGTGCCTGTGCCCTCTGGACCAACTGTGCCTTGGCTGCTCTGAAGAAGGACCTAGCCACGGACACACCCGAAGGCACCCTCTCTGCCAGGAATCGCTCTGGTTCCGGCCCCGAGGACGAGGCTCCTTCAAAGGAAGGGCACGTCCTCGCTCTCTGCTGTCACGCTCGGCGTCGCCCTGGTAGACTGCCTTGGCACCTAGGGGTGAGCTAAGGTGGAAATTTGTGATGCTGAAGGGCGGCCAAAGCACAGGGCTTCATCGTCTTGCGGTCCCGGTGACAGGGGGACCCATGGCGACATCCAGCTTCTTGGTTGGATCACTGAGGAACGGACGTGCGGCATGTCCCATGGGGCAGAAAGGGTCCTGGCATGGGGGGCACAGGTGTGTGGGTCCCTGGATTTGGAATCGGGGGCTGGCTGCGCCTCGGGCTGCCGCGCGGTCTCGGGGGACTTTCCAGGCGTGGGGCGCTCAGCTGAGGCCACGGAGGCCTAGGACCATCGCGACCCGGGGAGGTGAGGCTGACCCGGCAGCAGAGGCCTGTTCTGGGTCCCAGGGAAGGCTGCCTCCCGGGCCCCAACCCTGGCGTTTCCACCCCGGCCCAAGGCCGCGGGTGACAGGGAGGGGAGCACTCCCATTGGGGGCATCCCTTCCGGTCGCCCTGAGGGGCCTGGGAAGAAGGGCTGTGTGCATCTTTGCCCTTCAGGGACTTGGCAGGCTGTCCTGGAGCCTGGATCCGGGTTAGGGCTTCTTGCTGAGAACAGCCTTGGCCTAGCCTCCCCTGAGTTCTCCAGGCTGCAGGACTGGACCCTGGGCTGGCTTCTCTTGGCGTGCCCGGTTGGTCCCCTGCTCGTGACAGGAGGCAGTGGGGTCCTCCCCTCTAGCCCGGGACCCGTGCTGGCTTCAGGAAAGAAGGTTCGAATAGTGAGAAAACGCTAGGGAGTTTTCAATGAGAGAGACAAGACTCTAATGACCTTGAAAATCAGCTCCAGGACTCCTCCTCCAGCTCCAGCCTAAAGCCACCGAATGTGGTAGCCAGGTTTAGTGAAGATGCAATCGAGAGAGAGAGAGAGAGAGAGAGAGAGAGAGAGAGAGAGAGAGAGAGAGAAACAAGCCAGGGAGTGGACTTTTATTTTTTGGGGGGGAAACATTCTGGGAGAAATCCCATCGAATGAAAAATCAATCAGTGGGGAAGCATCCCAAGGTCAAGGGCAAGGATTGGGTCTTGAGGGCAGTGGCCAGACATTCCTCTGCACGGAGAAGCCCTCGCACCTGGAGAAGGGTGGGGAAAGCTCGGACACAGCTGTGCCTAGGCGGCCTCTCACCCGGGCAGGCAGGTAACTCAAATCACATGTGAGGATGGCCTCCCCAACTCCCCCCTCCCGTGCCCCATGCTAGCCTCCTTTCAGGAAGTGAAGGGTGAGCCGCATGCCACGACGGTGCCCCTCTTTGTGACTTGGGCTGGCTGTGAGCACGCCACCCTCCTGCCTCAACCTCCGCGGTCCTAGGCAGGAGCCGCACCTGGAGCAGTGAGACTGCAGGCCGAGGGTCGGGATCTTGCAGGGCAGGAGAAGAAAGAACACCCGCGGGGTGCGGTCCAGCTCAGCCCTCCAGGCGTGAGCCCCGAAGAAGAGACCAAGCAAACGGTGCCGGCACGCAGCTCAGGTAAGCGCTCAGAGGGCTTTTCTCGGAGCACTCGTGCTCCCTTGTCCTCACAGCCCTCCCGCTGCAGGGGGACTCCAAACATCCAGGGGTTGACACCCAGACGTGATGGGGGTCTGGTCTCCTCCTGCTCTCTTCGCGGGGATTCTTTCAATCAGGTGCCTGAAGACTGCAGTATCTCATGGGAGTCTTTGATCTTTCCAAACGCGTCGCCCTTTTCATCCTGAAGTCCCCAGTAATTCACAGAACCCTGCAAAAGTTCAGAACCCCTCTGCAGTTCTCCGCTGCCGCCCCTTCCAAAGCGCATTCTGCCGCTTGTCCACACGAGGGCAGCACGAGACCGCTCCAAATGGACTGGCCGCCCACTTTGCCACTGATGTGAAAGGGCACCCTGCAAGTCGGGGCTCTCCTGAGGGCTGACCTGTCACCGGCACAGCCCGGCTGCACCGGGGAGGCCTTCCTCGTCCTCATGAGGCTAGGACACTCACTGTCAATTTTGGGAAACTGGAGAGAAACCAGGCTTGGCCGCCCCCTCCCCCCCACACGCGCGCGCGCGCACACACACAAACACACCCCTCCCCAGGGCCAGGCTCTGAGACAGCCCGGGCCAATCCGGATTTGGACCTCCTGGGTTCTACACCTGCGGTCTGAAGGGGCATCCACTAGTCCCGGAAGCAGGAGCCGCCCCCGCCCCGCAGACCCTGCTTGGTTGGTCCAGCCTTGCCCACGCAGGACGTCACCTCCCTCGATGTTTGAGGTGCCCTGTTGGATCACAGGCCTCAGTGGCTCAAGGGGAGCGTGCAGGCTCCCTCCTTCCATCGCCAGGCCCTGGGGAAATGAGCCTTTGCATGGGTCTCTGAATGACAAGACAGGTCCCAGCTTCGACCGGTCCGAGAAACATGGGCCGGGGCCCAGTGGCAGAGTCCCCTGCTGCCCGTGCCTGTGCCCTCTGGACCAACTGTGCCTTGGCTGCTCTGAAGAAGGACCTAGCCACGGACACACCCGAAGGCACCCTCTCTGCCAGGAATCGCTCTGGTTCCGGCCCCGAGGACGAGGCTCCTTCAAAGGAAGGGCACGTCCTCGCTCTCTGCTGTCACGCTCGGCGTCGCCCTGGTAGACTGCCTTGGCACCTAGGGGTGAGCTAAGGTGGAAATTTGTGATGCTGAAGGGCGGCCAAAGCACAGGGCTTCATCGTCTTGCGGTCCCGGTGACAGGGGGACCCATGGCGACATCCAGCTTCTTGGTTGGATCACTGAGGAACGGACGTGCGGCATGTCCCATGGGGAAGAAAGGGTCCTGGCATGGGGGGCACAGGTGTGTGGGTCCCTGGATTTGGAATCGGGGGCTGGCTGCGCCTCGGGCTGCCGCGCGGTCTCGGGGGACTTTCCAGGCGTGGGGCGCTCAGCTGAGGCCACGGAGGCCTAGGACCATCGCGACCCGGGGAGGTGAGGCTGACCCGGCAGCAGAGGCCTGTTCTGGGTCCCAGGGAAGGCTGCCTCCCGGGCCCCAACCCTGGCGTTTCCACCCCGGCCCAAGGCCGCGGGTGACAGGGAGGGGAGCACTCCCATTGGGGGCATCCCTTCCGGTCGCCCTGAGGGGCCTGGGAAGAAGGGCTGTGTGCATCTTTGCCCTTCAGGGACTTGGCAGGCTGTCCTGGAGCCTGGATCCGGGTTAGGGCTTCTTGCTGAGAACAGCCTTGGCCTAGCCTCCCCTGAGTTCTCCAGGCTGCAGGACTGGACCCTGGGCTGGCTTCTCTTGGCGTGCCCGGTTGGTCCCCTGCTCGTGACAGGAGGCAGTGGGGTCCTCCCCTCTAGCCCGGGACCCGTGCTGGCTTCAGGAAAGAAGGTTCGAATAGTGAGAAAACGCTAGGGAGTTTTCATTGAGAGAGACAAGACTCTAATGACCTTGAAAATCAGCTCCAGGACTCCTCCTCCAGCTCCAGCCTAAAGCCACCGAATGTGGTAGCCAGGTTTAGTGAAGATGCAATCGAGAGAGAGAGAGAGAGAGAGAGAGAGAGAGAGAGAGAGAGAGAGAGAGAGAGAAACAAGCCAGGGAGTGGACTTTTATTTTTTGGGGGGGAAACATTCTGGGAGAAATCCCATCGAATGAAAAATCAATCAGTGGGGAAGCATCCCAAGGTCAAGGGCAAGGATTGGGTCTTGAGGGCAGTGGCCAGACATTCCTCTGCACGGAGAAGCCCTCGCACCTGGAGAAGGGTGGGGAAAGCTCGGACACAGCTGTGCCTAGGCGGCCTCTCACCCGGGCAGGCAGGTAACTCAAATCACATGTGAGGATGGCCTCCCCAACTCCCCCCTCCCGTGCCCCATGCTAGCCTCCTTTCAGGAAGTGAAGGGTGAGCCGCATGCCACGACGGTGCCCCTCTTTGTGACTTGGGCTGGCTGTGAGCACGCCACCCTCCTGCCTCAACCTCCGCGGTCCTAGGCAGGAGCCGCACCTGGAGCAGTGAGACTGCAGGCCGAGGGTCGGGATCTTGCAGGGCAGGAGAAGAAAGAACACCCGCGGGGTGCGGTCCAGCTCAGCCCTCCAGGCGTGAGCCCCGAAGAAGAGACCAAGCAAACGGTGCCGGCACGCAGCTCAGGTAAGCGCTCAGAGGGCTTTTCTCGGAGCACTCGTGCTCCCTTGTCCTCACAGCCCTCCCGCTGCAGGGGGACTCCAAACATCCAGGGGTTGACACCCAGACGTGATGGGGGTCTGGTCTCCTCCTGCTCTCTTCGCGGGGATTCTTTCAATCAGGTGCCTGAAGACTGCAGTATCTCATGGGAGTCTTTGATCTTTCCAAACGCGTCGCCCTTTTCATCCTGAAGTCCCCAGTAATTCACAGAACCCTGCAAAAGTTCAGAACCCCTCTGCAGTTCTCCGCTGCCGCCCCTTCCAAAGCGCATTCTGCCGCTTGTCCACACGAGGGCAGCACGAGACCGCTCCAAATGGACTGGCCGCCCACTTTGCCACTGATGTGAAAGGGCACCCTGCAAGTCGGGGCTCTCCTGAGGGCTGACCTGTCACCGGCACAGCCCGGCTGCACCGGGGAGGCCTTCCTCGTCCTCATGAGGCTAGGACACTCACTGTCAATTTTGGGAAACTGGAGAGAAACCAGGCTTGGCCGCCCCCTCCCCCCCACACGCGCGCGCGCACACACACAAACACACCCCTCCCCAGGGCCAGGCTCTGAGACAGCCCGGGCCAATCCGGATTTGGACCTCCTGGGTTCTACACCTGCGGTCTGAAGGGGCATCCACTAGTCCCGGAAGCACGAGCCGCCCCCGCCCCGCAGACCCTGCTTGGTTGGTCCAGCCTTGCCCACGCAGGACGTCACCTCCCTCGATGTTTGAGGTGCCCTGTTGGATCACAGGCCTCAGTGGCTCAAGGGGAGCGTGCAGGCTCCCTCCTTCCATCGCCAGGCCCTGGGGAAATGAGCCTTTGCATGGGTCTCTGAATGACAAGACAGGTCCCAGCTTCGACCGGTCCGAGAAACATGGGCCGGGGCCCAGTGGCAGAGTCCCCTGCTGCCCGTGCCTGTGCCCTCTGGACCAACTGTGCCTTGGCTGCTCTGAAGAAGGACCTAGCCACGGACACACCCGAAGGCACCCTCTCTGCCAGGAATCGCTCTGGTTCCGGCCCCGAGGACGAGGCTCCTTCAAAGGAAGGGCACGTCCTCGCTCTCTGCTGTCACGCTCGGCGTCGCCCTGGTAGACTGCCTTGGCACCTAGGGGTGAGCTAAGGTGGAAATTTGTGATGCTGAAGGGCGGCCAAAGCACAGGGCTTCATCGTCTTGCGGTCCCGGTGACAGGGGGACCCATGGCGACATCCAGCTTCTTGGTTGGATCACTGAGGAACGGACGTGCGGCATGTCCCATGGGGAAGAAAGGGTCCTGGCATGGGGGGCACAGGTGTGTGGGTCCCTGGATTTGGAATCGGGGGCTGGCTGCGCCTCGGGCTGCCGCGCGGTCTCGGGGGACTTTCCAGGCGTGGGGCGCTCAGCTGAGGCCACGGAGGCCTAGGACCATCGCGACCCGGGGAGGTGAGGCTGACCCGGCAGCAGAGGCCTGTTACTGGGTCCCAGGGAAGGCTGCCTCCCGGGCCCCAACCCTGGCGTTTCCACTCCGGCCCAAGGCCGCGGGTGACAGGGAGGGGAGCACTCCCATTGGGGGCATCCCTTCCGGTCGCCCTGAGGGGCCTGGGAAGAAGGGCTGTGTGCATCTTTGCCCTTCTGGGACTTGGCAGGCTGTCCTGGAGCCTGGATCCGGGTTAGGGCTTCTTGCTGAGAACAGCCTTGGCCTAGCCTCCCCTGAGTTCTCCAGGCTGCAGGACTGGACCCTGGGCTGGCTTCTCTTGGCGTGCCCGGTTGGTCCCCTGCTCGTGACAGGAGGCAGTGGGGTCCTCCCCTCTAGCCCGGGACCCGTGCTGGCTTCAGGAAAGAAGGTTCGAATAGTGAGAAAACGCTAGGGAGTTTTCATTGAGAGAGACAAGACTCTAATGACCTTGAAAATCAGCTCCAGGACTCCTCCTCCAGCTCCAGCCTAAAGCCACCGAATGTGGTAGCCAGGTTTAGTGAAGATGCAATCGAGAGAGAGAGAGAGAGAGAGAGAGAGAGAGAGAGAGAGAAACAAGCCAGGGAGTGGACTTTTATTTTTTGGGGGGGAAACATTCTGGGAGAAATCCCATCGAATGAAAAATCAATCAGTGGGGAAGCATCCCAAGGTCAAGGGCAAGGATTGGGTCTTGAGGGCAGTGGCCAGACATTCCTCTGCACGGAGAAGCCCTCGCACCTGGAGAAGGGTGGGGAAAGCTCGGACACAGCTGTGCCTAGGCGGCCTCTCACCCGGGCAGGCAGGTAACTCAAATCACATGTGAGGATGGCCTCCCCAACTCCCCCCTCCCGTGCCCCATGCTAGCCTCCTTTCAGGAAGTGAAGGGTGAGCCGCATGCCACGACGGTGCCCCTCTTTGTGACTTGGGCTGGCTGTGAGCACGCCACCCTCCTGCCTCAACCTCCGCGGTCCTAGGCAGGAGCCGCACCTGGAGCAGTGAGACTGCAGGCCGAGGGTCGGGATCTTGCAGGGCAGGAGAAGAAAGAACACCCGCGGGGTGCGGTCCAGCTCAGCCCTCCAGGCGTGAGCCCCGAAGAAGAGACCAAGCAAACGGTGCCGGCACGCAGCTCAGGTAAGCGCTCAGAGGGCTTTTCTCGGAGCACTCGTGCTCCCTTGTCCTCACAGCCCTCCCGCTGCAGGGGGACTCCAAACATCCAGGGGTTGACACCCAGACGTGATGGGGGTCTGGTCTCCTCCTGCTCTCTTCGCGGGGATTCTTTCAATCAGGTGCCTGAAGACTGCAGTATCTCATGGGAGTCTTTGATCTTTCCAAACGCGTCGCCCTTTTCATCCTGAAGTCCCCAGTAATTCACAGAACCCTGCAAAAGTTCAGAACCCCTCTGCAGTTCTCCGCTGCCGCCCCTTCCAAAGCGCATTCTGCCGCTTGTCCACACGAGGGCAGCACGAGACCGCTCCAAATGGACTGGCCGCCCACTTTGCCACTGATGTGAAAGGGCACCCTGCAAGTCGGGGCTCTCCTGAGGGCTGACCTGTCACCGGCACAGCCCGGCTGCACCGGGGAGGCCTTCCTCGTCCTCATGAGGCTAGGACACTCACTGTCAATTTTGGGAAACTGGAGAGAAACCAGGCTTGGCCGCCCCCTCCCCCCCACACGCGCGCGCGCACACACACACAAACACACCCCTCCCCAGGGCCAGGCTCTGAGACAGCCCGGGCCAATCCGGATTTGGACCTCCTGGGTTCTACACCTGCGGTCTGAAGGGGCATCCACTAGTCCCGGAAGCACGAGCCGCCCCCGCCCCGCAGACCCTGCTTGGTTGGTCCAGCCTTGCCCACGCAGGACGTCACCTCCCTCGATGTTTGAGGTGCCCTGTTGGATCACAGGCCTCAGTGGCTCAAGGGGAGCGTGCAGGCTCCCTCCTTCCATCGCCAGGCCCTGGGGAAATGAGCCTTTGCATGGGTCTCTGAATGACAAGACAGGTCCCAGCTTCGACCGGTCCGAGAAACATGGGCCGGGGCCCAGTGGCAGAGTCCCCTGCTGCCCGTGCCTGTGCCCTCTGGACCAACTGTGCCTTGGCTGCTCTGAAGAAGGACCTAGCCACGGACACACCCGAAGGCACCCTCTCTGCCAGGAATCGCTCTGGTTCCGGCCCCGAGGACGAGGCTCCTTCAAAGGAAGGGCACGTCCTCGCTCTCTGCTGTCACGCTCGGCGTCGCCCTGGTAGACTGCCTTGGCACCTAGGGGTGAGCTAAGGTGGAAATTTGTGATGCTGAAGGGCGGCCAAAGCACAGGGCTTCATCGTCTTGCGGTCCCGGTGACAGGGGGACCCATGGCGACATCCAGCTTCTTGGTTGGATCACTGAGGAACGGACGTGCGGCATGTCCCATGGGGAAGAAAGGGTCCTGGCATGGGGGGCACAGGTGTGTGGGTCCCTGGATTTGGAATCGGGGGCTGGCTGCGCCTCGGGCTGCCGCGCGGTCTCGGGGGACTTTCCAGGCGTGGGGCGCTCAGCTGAGGCCACGGAGGCCTAGGACCATCGCGACCCGGGGAGGTGAGGCTGACCCGGCAGCAGAGGCCTGTTCTGGGTCCCAGGGAAGGCTGCCTCCCGGGCCCCAACCCTGGCGTTTCCACCCCGGCCCAAGGCCGCGGGTGACAGGGAGGGGAGCACTCCCATTGGGGGCATCCCTTCCGGTCGCCCTGAGGGGCCTGGGAAGAAGGGCTGTGTGCATCTTTGCCCTTCAGGGACTTGGCAGGCTGTCCTGGAGCCTGGATCCGGGTTAGGGCTTCTTGCTGAGAACAGCCTTGGCCTAGCCTCCCCTGAGTTCTCCAGGCTGCAGGACTGGACCCTGGGCTGGCTTCTCTTGGCGTGCCCGGTTGGTCCCCTGCTCGTGACAGGAGGCAGTGGGGTCCTCCCCTCTAGCCCGGGACCCGTGCTGGCTTCAGGAAAGAAGGTTCGAATAGTGAGAAAACGCTAGGGAGTTTTCATTGAGAGAGACAAGACTCTAATGACCTTGAAAATCAGCTCCAGGACTCCTCCTCCAGCTCCAGCCTAAAGCCACCGAATGTGGTAGCCAGGTTTAGTGAAGATGCAATCGAGAGAGAGAGAGAGAGAGAGAGAGAGAGAGAGAGAGAGAAACAAGCCAGGGAGTGGACTTTTATTTTTTGGGGGGGAAACATTCTGGGAGAAATCCCATCGAATGAAAAATCAATCAGTGGGGAAGCATCCCAAGGTCAAGGGCAAGGATTGGGTCTTGAGGGCAGTGGCCAGACATTCCTCTGCACGGAGAAGCCCTCGCACCTGGAGAAGGGTGGGGAAAGCTCGGACACAGCTGTGCCTAGGCGGCCTCTCACCCGGGCAGGCAGGTAACTCAAATCACATGTGAGGATGGCCTCCCCAACTCCCCCCTCCCGTGCCCCATGCTAGCCTCCTTTCAGGAAGTGAAGGGTGAGCCGCATGCCACGACGGTGCCCCTCTTTGTGACTTGGGCTGGCTGTGAGCACGCCACCCTCCTGCCTCAACCTCCGCGGTCCTAGGCAGGAGCCGCACCTGGAGCAGTGAGACTGCAGGCCGAGGGTCGGGATCTTGCAGGGCAGGAGAAGAAAGAACACCCGCGGGGTGCGGTCCAGCTCAGCCCTCCAGGCGTGAGCCCCGAAGAAGAGACCAAGCAAACGGTGCCGGCACGCAGCTCAGGTAAGCGCTCAGAGGGCTTTTCTCGGAGCACTCGTGCTCCCTTGTCCTCACAGCCCTCCCGCTGCAGGGGGACTCCAAACATCCAGGGGTTGACACCCAGACGTGATGGGGGTCTGGTCTCCTCCTGCTCTCTTCGCGGGGATTCTTTCAATCAGGTGCCTGAAGACTGCAGTATCTCATGGGAGTCTTTGATCTTTCCAAACGCGTCGCCCTTTTCATCCTGAAGTCCCCAGTAATTCACAGAACCCTGCAAAAGTTCAGAACCCCTCTGCAGTTCTCCGCTGCCGCCCCTTCCAAAGCGCATTCTGCCGCTTGTCCACACGAGGGCAGCACGAGACCGCTCCAAATGGACTGGCCGCCCACTTTGCCACTGATGTGAAAGGGCACCCTGCAAGTCGGGGCTCTCCTGAGGGCTGACCTGTCACCGGCACAGCCCGGCTGCACCGGGGAGGCCTTCCTCGTCCTCATGAGGCTAGGACACTCACTGTCAATTTTGGGAAACTGGAGAGAAACCAGGCTTGGCCGCCCCCTCCCCCCCACACGCGCGCGCGCGCACACACACAAACACACCCCTCCCCAGGGCCAGGCTCTGAGACAGCCCGGGCCAATCCGGATTTGGACCTCCTGGGTTCTACACCTGCGGTCTGAAGGGGCATCCACTAGTCCCGGAAGCACGAGCCGCCCCCGCCCCGCAGACCCTGCTTGGTTGGTCCAGCCTTGCCCACGCAGGACGTCACCTCCCTCGATGTTTGAGGTGCCCTGTTGGATCACAGGCCTCAGTGGCTCAAGGGGAGCGTGCAGGCTCCCTCCTTCCATCGCCAGGCCCTGGGGAAATGAGCCTTTGCATGGGTCTCTGAATGACAAGACAGGTCCCAGCTTCGACCGGTCCGAGAAACATGGGCCGGGGCCCAGTGGCAGAGTCCCCTGCTGCCCGTGCCTGTGCCCTCTGGACCAACTGTGCCTTGGCTGCTCTGAAGAAGGACCTAGCCACGGACACACCCGAAGGCACCCTCTCTGCCAGGAATCGCTCTGGTTCCGGCCCCGAGGACGAGGCTCCTTCAAAGGAAGGGCACGTCCTCGCTCTCTGCTGTCACGCTCGGCGTCGCCCTGGTAGACTGCCTTGGCACCTAGGGGTGAGCTAAGGTGGAAATTTGTGATGCTGAAGGGCGGCCAAAGCACAGGGCTTCATCGTCTTGCGGTCCCGGTGACAGGGGGACCCATGGCGACATCCAGCTTCTTGGTTGGATCACTGAGGAACGGACGTGCGGCATGTCCCATGGGGAAGAAAGGGTCCTGGCATGGGGGGCACAGGTGTGTGGGTCCCTGGATTTGGAATCGGGGGCTGGCTGCGCCTCGGGCTGCCGCGCGGTCTCGGGGGACTTTCCAGGCGTGGGGCGCTCAGCTGAGGCCACGGAGGCCTAGGACCATCGCGACCCGGGGAGGTGAGGCTGACCCGGCAGCAGAGGCCTGTTCTGGGTCCCAGGGAAGGCTGCCTCCCGGGCCCCAACCCTGGCGTTTCCACCCCGGCCCAAGGCCGCGGGTGACAGGGAGGGGAGCACTCCCATTGGGGGCATCCCTTCCGGTCGCCCTGAGGGGCCTGGGAAGAAGGGCTGTGTGCATCTTTGCCCTTCAGGGACTTGGCAGGCTGTCCTGGAGCCTGGATCCGGGTTAGGGCTTCTTGCTGACAACAGCCTTGGCCTAGCCTCCCCTGAGTTCTCCAGGCTGCAGGACTGGACCCTGGGCTGGCTTCTCTTGGCGTGCCCGGTTGGTCCCCTGCTCGTGACAGGAGGCAGTGGGGTCCTCCCCTCTAGCCCGGGACCCGTGCTGGCTTCAGGAAAGAAGGTTCGAATAGTGAGAAAACGCTAGGGAGTTTTCAATGAGAGAGACAAGACTCTAATGACCTTGAAAATCAGCTCCAGGACTCCTCCTCCAGCTCCAGCCTAAAGCCACCGAATGTGGTAGCCAGGTTTAGTGAAGATGCAATCGAGAGAGAGAGAGAGAGAGAGAGAGAGAGAGAGAGAGAGAGAGAGAGAGAGAGAGAAACAAGCCAGGGAGTGGACTTTTATTTTTTGGGGGGGAAACATTCTGGGAGAAATCCCATCGAATGAAAAATCAATCAGTGGGGAAGCATCCCAAGGTCAAGGGCAAGGATTGGGTCTTGAGGGCAGTGGCCAGACATTCCTCTGCACGGAGAAGCCCTCGCACCTGGAGAAGGGTGGGGAAAGCTCGGACACAGCTGTGCCTAGGCGGCCTCTCACCCGGGCAGGCAGGTAACTCAAATCACATGTGAGGATGGCCTCCCCAACTCCCCCCTCCCGTGCCCCATGCTAGCCTCCTTTCAGGAAGTGAAGGGTGAGCCGCATGCCACGACGGTGCCCCTCTTTGTGACTTGGGCTGGCTGTGAGCACGCCACCCTCCTGCCTCAACCTCCGCGGTCCTAGGCAGGAGCCGCACCTGGAGCAGTGAGACTGCAGGCCGAGGGTCGGGATCTTGCAGGGCAGGAGAAGAAAGAACACCCGCGGGGTGCGGTCCAGCTCAGCCCTCCAGGCGTGAGCCCCGAAGAAGAGACCAAGCAAACGGTGCCGGCACGCAGCTCAGGTAAGCGCTCAGAGGGCTTTTCTCGGAGCACTCGTGCTCCCTTGTCCTCACAGCCCTCCCGCTGCAGGGGGACTCCAAACATCCAGGGGTTGACACCCAGACGTGATGGGGGTCTGGTCTCCTCCTGCTCTCTTCGCGGGGATTCTTTCAATCAGGTGCCTGAAGACTGCAGTATCTCATGGGAGTCTTTGATCTCTCCAAACGCGTCGCCCTTTTCATCCTGAAGTCCCCAGTAATTCACAGAACCCTGCAAAAGTTCAGAACCCCTCTGCAGTTCTCCGCTGCCGCCCCTTCCAAAGCGCATTCTGCCGCTTGTCCACACGAGGGCAGCACGAGACCGCTCCAAATGGACTGGCCGCCCACTTTGCCACTGATGTGAAAGGGCACCCTGCAAGTCGGGGCTCTCCTGAGGGCTGACCTGTCACCGGCACAGCCCGGCTGCACCGGGGAGGCCTTCCTCGTCCTCATGAGGCTAGGACACTCACTGTCAATTTTGGGAAACTGGAGAGAAACCAGGCTTGGCCGCCCCCTCCCCCCCACACGCGCGCGCGCACACACACAAACACACCCCTCCCCAGGGCCAGGCTCTGAGACAGCCCGGGCCAATCCGGATTTGGACCTCCTGGGTTCTACACCTGCGGTCTGAAGGGGCATCCACTAGTCCCGGAAGCACGAGCCGCCCCCGCCCCGCAGACCCTGCTTGGTTGGTCCAGCCTTGCCCACGCAGGACGTCACCTCCCTCGATGTTTGAGGTGCCCTGTTGGATCACAGGCCTCAGTGGCTCAAGGGGAGCGTGCAGGCTCCCTCCTTCCATCGCCAGGCCCTGGGGAAATGAGCCTTTGCATGGGTCTCTGAATGACAAGACAGGTCCCAGCTTCGACCGGTCCGAGAAACATGGGCCGGGGCCCAGTGGCAGAGTCCCCTGCTGCCCGTGCCTGTGCCCTCTGGACCAACTGTGCCTTGGCTGCTCTGAAGAAGGACCTAGCCACGGACACACCCGAAGGCACCCTCTCTGCCAGGAATCGCTCTGGTTCCGGCCCCGAGGACGAGGCTCCTTCAAAGGAAGGGCACGTCCTCGCTCTCTGCTGTCACGCTCGGCGTCGCCCTGGTAGACTGCCTTGGCACCTAGGGGTGAGCTAAGGTGGAAATTTGTGATGCTGAAGGGCGGCCAAAGCACAGGGCTTCATCGTCTTGCGGTCCCGGTGACAGGGGGACCCATGGCGACATCCAGCTTCTTGGTTGGATCACTGAGGAACGGACGTGCGGCATGTCCCATGGGGAAGAAAGGGTCCTGGCATGGGGGGCACAGGTGTGTGGGTCCCTGGATTTGGAATCGGGGGCTGGCTGCGCCTCGGGCTGCCGCGCGGTCTCGGGGGACTTTCCAGGCGTGGGGCGCTCAGCTGAGGCCACGGAGGCCTAGGACCATCGCGACCCGGGGAGGTGAGGCTGACCCGGCAGCAGAGGCCTGTTCTGGGTCCCAGGGAAGGCTGCCTCCCGGGCCCCAACCCTGGCGTTTCCACCCGGGCCCAAGGCCGCGGGTGACAGGGAGGGGAGCACTCCCATTGGGGGCATCCCTTCCGGTCGCCCTGAGGGGCCTGGGAAGAAGGGCTGTGTGCATCTTTGCCCTTCAGGGACTTGGCAGGCTGTCCTGGAGCCTGGATCCGGGTTAGGGCTTCTTGCTGAGAACAGCCTTGGCCTAGCCTCCCCTGAGTTCTCCAGGCTGCAGGACTGGACCCTGGGCTGGCTTCTCTTGGCGTGCCCGGTTGGTCCCCTGCTCGTGACAGGAGGCAGTGGGGTCCTCCCCTCTAGCCCGGGACCCGTGCTGGCTTCAGGAAAGAAGGTTCGAATAGTGAGAAAACGCTAGGGAGTTTTCAATGAGAGAGACAAGACTCTAATGACCTTGAAAATCAGCTCCAGGACTCCTCCTCCAGCTCCAGCCTAAAGCCACCGAATGTGGTAGCCAGGTTTAGTGAAGATGCAATCCAGAGAGAGAGAGAGAGAGAGAGAGAGAGAGAGAGAGAGAGAGAAACAAGCCAGGGAGCGGACTTTTATTTTTTGGGGGGGAAACATTCTGGGAGAAATCCCATCGAATGAAAAATCAATCAGTGGGGAAGCATCCCAAGGTCAAGGGCAAGGATTGGGTCTTGAGGGCAGTGGCCAGACATTCCTCTGCACGGAGAAGCCCTCGCACCTGGAGAAGGGTGGGGAAAGCTCGGACACAGCTGTGCCTAGGCGGCCTCTCACCCGGGCAGGCAGGTAACTCAAATCACATGTGAGGATGGCCTCCCCAACTCCCCCCTCCCGTGCCCCATGCTAGCCTCCTTTCAGGAAGTGAAGGGTGAGCCGCATGCCACGACGGTGCCCCTCTTTGTGACTTGGGCTGGCTGTGAGCACGCCACCCTCCTGCCTCAACCTCCGCGGTCCTAGGCAGGAGCCGCACCTGGAGCAGTGAGACTGCAGGCCGAGGGTCGGGATCTTGCAGGGCAGGAGAAGAAAGAACACCCGCGGGGTGCGGTCCAGCTCAGCCCTCCAGGCGTGAGCCCCGAAGAAGAGACCAAGCAAACGGTGCCGGCACGCAGCTCAGGTAAGCGCTCAGAGGGCTTTTCTCGGAGCACTCGTGCTCCCTTGTCCTCACAGCCCTCCCGCTGCAGGGGGACTCCAAACATCCAGGGGTTGACACCCAGACGTGATGGGGGTCTGGTCTCCTCCTGCTCTCTTCGCGGGGATTCTTTCAATCAGGTGCCTGAAGACTGCAGTATCTCATGGGAGTCTTTGATCTCTCCAAACGCGTCGCCCTTTTCATCCTGAAGTCCCCAGTAATTCACAGAACCCTGCAAAAGTTCAGAACCCCTCTGCAGTTCTCCGCTGCCGCCCCTTCCAAAGCGCATTCTGCCGCTTGTCCACACGAGGGCAGCACGAGACCGCTCCAAATGGACTGGCCGCCCACTTTGCCACTGATGTGAAAGGGCACCCTGCAAGTCGGGGCTCTCCTGAGGGCTGACCTGTCACCGGCACAGCCCGGCTGCACCGGGGAGGCCTTCCTCGTCCTCATGAGGCTAGGACACTCACTGTCAATTTTGGGAAACTGGAGAGAAACCAGGCTTGGCCGCCCCCTCCCCCCCACACGCGCGCGCGCACACACACAAACACACCCCTCCCCAGGGCCAGGCTCTGAGACAGCCCGGGCCAATCCGGATTTGGACCTCCTGGGTTCTACACCTGCGGTCTGAAGGGGCATCCACTAGTCCCGGAAGCACGAGCCGCCCCCGCCCCGCAGACCCTGCTTGGTTGGTCCAGCCTTGCCCACGCAGGACGTCACCTCCCTCGATGTTTGAGGTGCCCTGTTGGATCACAGGCCTCAGTGGTTCAAGGGGAGCGTGCAGGCTCCCTCCTTCCATCGCCAGGCCCTGGGGAAATGAGCCTTTGCATGGGTCTCTGAATGACAAGACAGGTCCCAGCTTCGACCGGTCCGAGAAACATGGGCCGGGGCCCAGTGGCAGAGTCCCCTGCTGCCCGTGCCTGTGCCCTCTTGACCAACTGTGCCTTGGCTGCTCTGAAGAAGGACCGAGCCCCGGACACACCCGAAGGCACCCTCTCTGCCAGGAATCGCTCTGGTTCCGGCCCCGAGGACGAGGCTCCTTCAAAGGAAGGGCACGTCCTCGCTCTCTGCTGTCACGCTCGGCGTCGCCCTGGTAGACTGCCTTGGCACCTAGGGGTGAGCTAAGGTGGAAATTTGTGATGCTGAAGGGCGGCCAAAGCACAGGGCTTCATCGTCTTGCGGTCCCGGTGACAGGGGGACCCATGGCGACATCCAGCTTCTTGGTTGGATCACTGAGGAACGGACGTGCGGCATGTCCCATGGGGCAGAAAGGGTCCTGGCATGGGGGGCACAGGTGTGTGGGTCCCTGGATTTGGAATCGGGGGCTGGCTGCGCCTCGGGCTGCCGCGCGGTCTCGGGGGACTTTCCAGGCGTGGGGCGCTCAGCTGAGGCCACGGAGGCCTAGGACCATCGCGACCCGGGGAGGTGAGGCTGACCCGGCAGCAGAGGCCTGTTCTGGGTCCCAGGGAAGGCTGCCTCCCGGGCCCCAACCCTGGCGTTTCCACCCGGGCCCAAGGCCGCGGGTGACAGGGAGGGGAGCACTCCCATTGGGGGCATCCCTTCCGGTCGCCCTGAGGGGCCTGGGAAGAAGGGCTGTGTGCATCTTTGCCCTTCAGGGACTTGGCAGGCTGTCCTGGAGCCTGGATCCGGGTTAGGGCTTCTTGCTGAGAACAGCCTTGGCCTAGCCTCCCCTGAGTTCTCCAGGCTGCAGGACTGGACCCTGGGCTGGCTTCTCTTGGCGTGCCCGGTTGGTCCCCTGCTCGTGACAGGAGGCAGTGGGGTCCTCCCCTCTAGCCCGGGACCCGTGCTGGCTTCAGGAAAGAAGGTTCGAATAGTGAGAAAACGCTAGGGAGTTTTCAATGAGAGAGACAAGACTCTAATGACCTTGAAAATCAGCTCCAGGACTCCTCCTCCAGCTCCAGCCTAAAGCCACCGAATGTGGTAGCCAGGTTTAGTGAAGATGCAATCCAGAGAGAGAGAGAGAGAGAGAGAGAGAGAGAGAGAGAGAGAGAGAGAGAGAAACAAGCCAGGGAGCGGACTTTTATTTTTTGGGGGGGAAACATTCTGGGAGAAATCCCATCGAATGAAAAATCAATCAGTGGGGAAGCATCCCAAGGTCAAGGGCAAGGATTGGGTCTTGAGGGCAGTGGCCAGACATTCCTCTGCACGGAGAAGCCCTCGCACCTGGAGAAGGGTGGGGAAAGCTCGGACACAGCTGTGCCTAGGCGGCCTCTCACCCGGGCAGGCAGGTAACTCAAATCACATGTGAGGATGGCCTCCCCAACTCCCCCCTCCCGTGCCCCATGCTAGCCTCCTTTCAGGAAGTGAAGGGTGAGCCGCATGCCACGACGGTGCCCCTCTTTGTGACTTGGGCTGGCTGTGAGCACGCCACCCTCCTGCCTCAACCTCCGCGGTCCTAGGCAGGAGCCGCACCTGGAGCAGTGAGACTGCAGGCCGAGGGTCGGGATCTTGCAGGGCAGGAGAAGAAAGAACACCCGCGGGGTGCGGTCCAGCTCAGCCCTCCAGGCGTGAGCCCCGAAGAAGAGACCAAGCAAACGGTGCCGGCACGCAGCTCAGGTAAGCGCTCAGAGGGCTTTTCTCGGAGCACTCGTGCTCCCTTGTCCTCACAGCCCTCCCGCTGCAGGGGGACTCCAAACATCCAGGGGTTGACACCCAGACGTGATGGGGGTCTGGTCTCCTCCTGCTCTCTTCGCGGGGATTCTTTCAATCAGGTGCCTGAAGACTGCAGTATCTCATGGGAGTCTTTGATCTCTCCAAACGCGTCGCCCTTTTCATCCTGAAGTCCCCAGTAATTCACAGAACCCTGCAAAAGTTCAGAACCCCTCTGCAGTTCTCCGCTGCCGCCCCTTCCAAAGCGCATTCTGCCGCTTGTCCACACGAGGGCAGCACGAGACCGCTCCAAATGGACTGGCCGCCCACTTTGCCACTGATGTGAAAGGGCACCCTGCAAGTCGGGGCTCTCCTGAGGGCTGACCTGTCACCGGCACAGCCCGGCTGCACCGGGGAGGCCTTCCTCGTCCTCATGAGGCTAGGACACTCACTGTCAATTTTGGGAAACTGGAGAGAAACCAGGCTTGGCCGCCCCCTCCCCCCCCCACGCGCGCGCGCACACACACAAACACACCCCTCCCCAGGGCCAGGCTCTGAGACAGCCCGGGCCAATCCGGATTTGGACCTCCTGGGTTCTACACCTGCGGTCTGAAGGGGCATCCACTAGTCCCGGAAGCACGAGCCGCCCCCGCCCCGCAGACCCTGCTTGGTTGGTCCAGCCTTGCCCACGCAGGACGTCACCTCCCTCGATGTTTGAGGTGCCCTGTTGGATCACAGGCCTCAGTGGTTCAAGGGGAGCGTGCAGGCTCCCTCCTTCCATCGCCAGGCCCTGGGGAAATGAGCCTTTGCATGGGTCTCTGAATGACAAGACAGGTCCCAGCTTCGACCGGTCCGAGAAACATGGGCCGGGGCCCAGTGGCAGAGTCCCCTGCTGCCCGTGCCTGTGCCCTCTGGACCAACTGTGCCTTGGCTGCTCTGAAGAAGGACCTAGCCACGGACACACCCGAAGGCACCCTCTCTGCCAGGAATCGCTCTGGTTCCGGCCCCGAGGACGAGGCTCCTTCAAAGGAAGGGCACGTCCTCGCTCTCTGCTGTCACGCTCGGCGTCGCCCTGGTAGACTGCCTTGGCACCTAGGGGTGAGCTAAGGTGGAAATTTGTGATGCTGAAGGGCGGCCAAAGCACAGGGCTTCATCGTCTTGCGGTCCCGGTGACAGGGGGACCCATGGCGACATCCAGCTTCTTGGTTGGATCACTGAGGAACGGACGTGCGGCATGTCCCATGGGGCAGAAAGGGTCCTGGCATGGGGGGCACAGGTGTGTGGGTCCCTGGATTTGGAATCGGGGGCTGGCTGCGCCTCGGGCTGCCGCGCGGTCTCGGGGGACTTTCCAGGCGTGGGGCGCTCAGCTGAGGCCACGGAGGCCTAGGACCATCGCGACCCGGGGAGGTGAGGCTGACCCGGCAGCAGAGGCCTGTTCTGGGTCCCAGGGAAGGCTGCCTCCCGGGCCCCAACCCTGGCGTTTCCACCCCGGCCCAAGGCCGCGGGTGACAGGGAGGGGAGCACTCCCATTGGGGGCATCCCTTCCGGTCGCCCTGAGGGGCCTGGGAAGAAGGGCTGTGTGCATCTTTGCCCTTCAGGGACTTGGCAGGCTGTCCTGGAGCCTGGATCCGGGTTAGGGCTTCTTGCTGAGAACAGCCTTGGCCTAGCCTCCCCTGAGTTCTCCAGGCTGCAGGACTGGACCCTGGGCTGGCTTCTCTTGGCGTGCCCGGTTGGTCCCCTGCTCGTGACAGGAGGCAGTGGGGTCCTCCCCTCTAGCCCGGGACCCGTGCTGGCTTCAGGAAAGAAGGTTCGAATAGTGAGAAAACGCTAGGGAGTTTTCATTGAGAGAGACAAGACTCTAATGACCTTGAAAATCAGCTCCAGGACTCCTCCTCCAGCTCCAGCCTAAAGCCACCGAATGTGGTAGCCAGGTTTAGTGAAGATGCAATCGAGAGAGAGAGAGAGAGAGAGAGAGAGAGAGAGAGAGAAACAAGCCAGGGAGTGGACTTTTATTTTTTGGGGGGGAAACATTCTGGGAGAAATCCCATCGAATGAAAAATCAATCAGTGGGGAAGCATCCCAAGGTCAAGGGCAAGGATTGGGTCTTGAGGGCAGTGGCCAGACATTCCTCTGCACGGAGAAGCCCTCGCACCTGGAGAAGGGTGGGGAAAGCTCGGACACAGCTGTGCCTAGGCGGCCTCTCACCCGGGCAGGCAGGTAACTCAAATCACATGTGAGGATGGCCTCCCCAACTCCCCCCTCCCGTGCCCCATGCTAGCCTCCTTTCAGGAAGTGAAGGGTGAGCCGCATGCCACGACGGTGCCCCTCTTTGTGACTTGGGCTGGCTGTGAGCACGCCACCCTCCTGCCTCAACCTCCGCGGTCCTAGGCAGGAGCCGCACCTGGAGCAGTGAGACTGCAGGCCGAGGGTCGGGATCTTGCAGGGCAGGAGAAGAAAGAACACCCGCGGGGTGCGGTCCAGCTCAGCCCTCCAGGCGTGAGCCCCGAAGAAGAGACCAAGCAAACGGTGCCGGCACGCAGCTCAGGTAAGCGCTCAGAGGGCTTTTCTCGGAGCACTCGTGCTCCCTTGTCCTCACAGCCCTCCCGCTGCAGGGGGACTCCAAACATCCAGGGGTTGACACCCAGACGTGATGGGGGTCTGGTCTCCTCCTGCTCTCTTCGCGGGGATTCTTTCAATCAGGTGCCTGAAGACTGCAGTATCTCATGGGAGTCTTTGATCTTTCCAAACGCGTCGCCCTTTTCATCCTGAAGTCCCCAGTAATTCACAGAACCCTGCAAAAGTTCAGAACCCCTCTGCAGTTCTCCGCTGCCGCCCCTTCCAAAGCGCATTCTGCCGCTTGTCCACACGAGGGCAGCACGAGACCGCTCCAAATGGACTG
This sequence comes from Marmota flaviventris, assembly GCF_047511675.1. NCBI lineage: Eukaryota > Metazoa > Chordata > Mammalia > Rodentia > Sciuridae > Marmota > Marmota flaviventris. The sequence continues at coordinate 50,162 of NW_027288160.1, read as the reverse complement.
GCCGCCCACTTTGCCACTGATGTGAAAGGGCACCCTGCAAGTCGGGGCTCTCCTGAGGGCTGACCTGTCACCGGCACAGCCCGGCTGCACCGGGGAGGCCTTCCTCGTCCTCATGAGGCTAGGACACTCACTGTCAATTTTGGGAAACTGGAGAGAAACCAGGCTTGGCCGCCCCCTCCCCCCCCCACGCGCGCGCGCACACACACAAACACACCCCTCCCCAGGGCCAGGCTCTGAGACAGCCCGGGCCAATCCGGATTTGGACCTCCTGGGTTCTACACCTGCGGTCTGAAGGGGCATCCACTAGTCCCGGAAGCACGAGCCGCCCCCGCCCCGCAGACCCTGCTTGGTTGGTCCAGCCTTGCCCACGCAGGACGTCACCTCCCTCGATGTTTGAGGTGCCCTGTTGGATCACAGGCCTCAGTGGTTCAAGGGGAGCGTGCAGGCTCCCTCCTTCCATCGCCAGGCCCTGGGGAAATGAGCCTTTGCATGGGTCTCTGAATGACAAGACAGGTCCCAGCTTCGACCGGTCCGAGAAACATGGGCCGGGGCCCAGTGGCAGAGTCCCCTGCTGCCCGTGCCTGTGCCCTCTGGACCAACTGTGCCTTGGCTGCTCTGAAGAAGGACCTAGCCACGGACACACCCGAAGGCACCCTCTCTGCCAGGAATCGCTCTGGTTCCGGCCCCGAGGACGAGGCTCCTTCAAAGGAAGGGCACGTCCTCGCTCTCTGCTGTCACGCTCGGCGTCGCCCTGGTAGACTGCCTTGGCACCTAGGGGTGAGCTAAGGTGGAAATTTGTGATGCTGAAGGGCGGCCAAAGCACAGGGCTTCATCGTCTTGCGGTCCCGGTGACAGGGGGACCCATGGCGACATCCAGCTTCTTGGTTGGATCACTGAGGAACGGACGTGCGGCATGTCCCATGGGGAAGAAAGGGTCCTGGCATGGGGGGCACAGGTGTGTGGGTCCCTGGATTTGGAATCGGGGGCTGGCTGCGCCTCGGGCTGCCGCGCGGTCTCGGGGGACTTTCCAGGCGTGGGGCGCTCAGCTGAGGCCACGGAGGCCTAGGACCATCGCGACCCAGGGAGGTGAGGCTGACCCGGCAGCAGAGGCCTGTTCTGGGTCCCAGGGAAGGCTGCCTCCCGGGCCCCAACCCTGGCGTTTCCACCCGGGCCCAAGGCCGCGGGTGACAGGGAGGGGAGCACTCCCATTGGGGGCATCCCTTCCGGTCGCCCTGAGGGGCCTGGGAAGAAGGGCTGTGTGCATCTTTGCCCTTCAGGGACTTGGCAGGCTGTCCTGGAGCCTGGATCCGGGTTAGGGCTTCTTGCTGAGAACAGCCTTGGCCTAGCCTCCCCTGAGTTCTCCAGGCTGCAGGACTGGACCCTGGGCTGGCTTCTCTTGGCGTGCCCGGTTGGTCCCCTGCTCGTGACAGGAGGCAGTGGGGTCCTCCCCTCTAGCCCGGGACCCGTGCTGGCTTCAGGAAAGAAGGTTCGAATAGTGAGAAAACGCTAGGGAGTTTTCAATGAGAGAGACAAGACTCTAATGACCTTGAAAATCAGCTCCAGGACTCCTCCTCCAGCTCCAGCCTAAAGCCACCGAATGTGGTAGCCAGGTTTAGTGAAGATGCAATCCAGAGAGAGAGAGAGAGAGAGAGAGAGAGAGAGAGAGAGAGAGAGAGAGAGAGAAACAAGCCAGGGAGCGGACTTTTATTTTTTGGGGGGGAAACATTCTGGGAGAAATCCCATCGAATGAAAAATCAATCAGTGGGGAAGCATCCCAAGGTCAAGGGCAAGGATTGGGTCTTGAGGGCAGTGGCCAGACATTCCTCTGCACGGAGAAGCCCTCGCACCTGGAGAAGGGTGGGGAAAGCTCGGACACAGCTGTGCCTAGGCGGCCTCTCACCCGGGCAGGCAGGTAACTCAAATCACATGTGAGGATGGCCTCCCCAACTCCCCCCTCCCGTGCCCCATGCTAGCCTCCTTTCAGGAAGTGAAGGGTGAGCCGCATGCCACGACGGTGCCCCTCTTTGTGACTTGGGCTGGCTGTGAGCACGCCACCCTCCTGCCTCAACCTCCGCGGTCCTAGGCAGGAGCCGCACCTGGAGCAGTGAGACTGCAGGCCGAGGGTCGGGATCTTGCAGGGCAGGAGAAGAAAGAACACCCGCGGGGTGCGGTCCAGCTCAGCCCTCCAGGCGTGAGCCCCGAAGAAGAGACCAAGCAAACGGTGCCGGCACGCAGCTCAGGTAAGCGCTCAGAGGGCTTTTCTCGGAGCACTCGTGCTCCCTTGTCCTCACAGCCCTCCCGCTGCAGGGGGACTCCAAACATCCAGGGGTTGACACCCAGACGTGATGGGGGTCTGGTCTCCTCCTGCTCTCTTCGCGGGGATTCTTTCAATCAGGTGCCTGAAGACTGCAGTATCTCATGGGAGTCTTTGATCTCTCCAAACGCGTCGCCCTTTTCATCCTGAAGTCCCCAGTAATTCACAGAACCCTGCAAAAGTTCAGAACCCCTCTGCAGTTCTCCGCTGCCGCCCCTTCCAAAGCGCATTCTGCCGCTTGTCCACACGAGGGCAGCACGAGACCGCTCCAAATGGACTGGCCGCCCACTTTGCCACTGATGTGAAAGGGCACCCTGCAAGTCGGGGCTCTCCTGAGGGCTGACCTGTCACCGGCACAGCCCGGCTGCACCGGGGAGGCCTTCCTCGTCCTCATGAGGCTAGGACACTCACTGTCAATTTTGGGAAACTGGAGAGAAACCAGGCTTGGCCGCCCCCTCCCCCCCACACGCGCGCGCGCACACACACAAACACACCCCTCCCCAGGGCCAGGCTCTGAGACAGCCCGGGCCAATCCGGATTTGGACCTCCTGGGTTCTACACCTGCGGTCTGAAGGGGCATCCACTAGTCCCGGAAGCACGAGCCGCCCCCGCCCCGCAGACCCTGCTTGGTTGGTCCAGCCTTGCCCACGCAGGACGTCACCTCCCTCGATGTTTGAGGTGCCCTGTTGGATCACAGGCCTCAGTGGTTCAAGGGGAGCGTGCAGGCTCCCTCCTTCCATCGCCAGGCCCTGGGGAAATGAGCCTTTGCATGGGTCTCTGAATGACAAGACAGGTCCCAGCTTCGACCGGTCCGAGAAACATGGGCCGGGGCCCAGTGGCAGAGTCCCCTGCTGCCCGTGCCTGTGCCCTCTTGACCAACTGTGCCTTGGCTGCTCTGAAGAAGGACCTAGCCCCGGACACACCCGAAGGCACCCTCTCTGCCAGGAATCGCTCTGGTTCCGGCCCCGAGGACGAGGCTCCTTCAAAGGAAGGGCACGTCCTCGCTCTCTGCTGTCACGCTCGGCGTCGCCCTGGTAGACTGCCTTGGCACCTAGGGGTGAGCTAAGGTGGAAATTTGTGATGCTGAAGGGCGGCCAAAGCACAGGGCTTCATCGTCTTGCGGTCCCGGTGACAGGGGGACCCATGGCGACATCCAGCTTCTTGGTTGGATCACTGAGGAACGGACGTGCGGCATGTCCCATGGGGCAGAAAGGGTCCTGGCATGGGGGGCACAGGTGTGTGGGTCCCTGGATTTGGAATCGGGGGCTGGCTGCGCCTCGGGCTGCCGCGCGGTCTCGGGGGACTTTCCAGGCGTGGGGCGCTCAGCTGAGGCCACGGAGGCCTAGGACCATCGCGACCCGGGGAGGTGAGGCTGACCCGGCAGCAGAGGCCTGTTCTGGGTCCCAGGGAAGGCTGCCTCCCGGGCCCCAACCCTGGCGTTTCCACCGGGGCCCAAGGCCGCGGGTGACAGGGAGGGGAGCACTCCCATTGGGGGCATCCCTTCCGGTCGCCCTGAGGGGCCTGGGAAGAAGGGCTGTGTGCATCTTTGCCCTTCAGGGACTTGGCAGGCTGTCCTGGAGCCTGGATCCGGGTTAGGGCTTCTTGCTGAGAACAGCCATGGCCTAGCCTCCCCTGAGTTCTCCAGGCTGCAGGACTGGACCCTGGGCTGGCTTCTCTTGGCGTGCCCGGTTGGTCCCCTGCTCGTGACAGGAGGCAGTGGGGTCCTCCCCTCTAGCCCGGGACCCGTGCTGGCTTCAGGAAAGAAGGTTCGAATAGTGAGAAAACGCTAGGGAGTTTTCAATGAGAGAGACAAGACTCTAATGACCTTGAAAATCAGCTCCAGGACTCCTCCTCCAGCTCCAGCCTAAAGCCACCGAATGTGGTAGCCAGGTTTAGTGAAGATGCAATCCAGAGAGAGAGAGAGAGAGAGAGAGAGAGAGAGAGAGAGAGAGAGAGAGAGAGAAACAAGCCAGGGAGCGGACTTTTATTTTTTGGGGGGGAAACATTCTGGGAGAAATCCCATCGAATGAAAAATCAATCAGTGGGGAAGCATCCCAAGGTCAAGGGCAAGGATTGGGTCTTGAGGGCAGTGGCCAGACATTCCTCTGCACGGAGAAGCCCTCGCACCTGGAGAAGGGTGGGGAAAGCTCGGACACAGCTGTGCCTAGGCGGCCTCTCACCCGGGCAGGCAGGTAACTCAAATCACATGTGAGGATGGCCTCCCCAACTCCCCCCTCCCGTGCCCCATGCTAGCCTCCTTTCAGGAAGTGAAGGGTGAGCCGCATGCCACGACGGTGCCCCTCTTTGTGACTTGGGCTGGCTGTGAGCACGCCACCCTCCTGCCTCAACCTCCGCGGTCCTAGGCAGGAGCCGCACCTGGAGCAGTGAGACTGCAGGCCGAGGGTCGGGATCTTGCAGGGCAGGAGAAGAAAGAACACCCGCGGGGTGCGGTCCAGCTCAGCCCTCCAGGCGTGAGCCCCGAAGAAGAGACCAAGCAAACGGTGCCGGCACGCAGCTCAGGTAAGCGCTCAGAGGGCTTTTCTCGGAGCACTCGTGCTCCCTTGTCCTCACAGCCCTCCCGCTGCAGGGGGACTCCAAACATCCAGGGGTTGACACCCAGACGTGATGGGGGTCTGGTCTCCTCCTGCTCTCTTCGCGGGGATTCTTTCAATCAGGTGCCTGAAGACTGCAGTATCTCATGGGAGTCTTTGATCTCTCCAAACGCGTCGCCCTTTTCATCCTGAAGTCCCCAGTAATTCACAGAACCCTGCAAAAGTTCAGAACCCCTCTGCAGTTCTCCGCTGCCGCCCCTTCCAAAGCGCATTCTGCCGCTTGTCCACACGAGGGCAGCACGAGACCGCTCCAAATGGACTGGCCGCCCACTTTGCCACTGATGTGAAAGGGCACCCTGCAAGTCGGGGCTCTCCTGAGGGCTGACCTGTCACCGGCACAGCCCGGCTGCACCGGGGAGGCCTTCCTCGTCCTCATGAGGCTAGGACACTCACTGTCAATTTTGGGAAACTGGAGAGAAACCAGGCTTGGCCGCCCCCTCCCCCCCACACGCGCGCGCGCACACACACAAACACACCCCTCCCCAGGGCCAGGCTCTGAGACAGCCCGGGCCAATCCGGATTTGGACCTCCTGGGTTCTACACCTGCGGTCTGAAGGGGCATCCACTAGTCCCGGAAGCACGAGCCGCCCCCGCCCCGCAGACCCTGCTTGGTTGGTCCAGCCTTGCCCACGCAGGACGTCACCTCCCTCGATGTTTGAGGTGCCCTGTTGGATCACAGGCCTCAGTGGTTCAAGGGGAGCGTGCAGGCTCCCTCCTTCCATCCCCAGGCCCTGGGGAAATGAGCCTTTGCATGGGTCTCTGAATGACAAGACAGGTCCCAGCTTCGACCGGTCCGAGAAACATGGGCCGGGGCCCAGTGGCAGAGTCCCCTGCTGCCCGTGCCTGTGCCCTCTTGACCAACTGTGCCTTGGCTGCTCTGAAGAAGGACCGAGCCCCGGACACACCCGAAGGCACCCTCTCTGCCAGGAATCGCTCTGGTTCCGGCCCCGAGGACGAGGCTCCTTCAAAGGAAGGGCACGTCCTCGCTCTCTGCTGTCACGCTCGGCGTCGCCCTGGTAGACTGCCTTGGCACCTAGGGGTGAGCTAAGGTGGAAATTTGTGATGCTGAAGGGCGGCCAAAGCACAGGGCTTCATCGTCTTGCGGTCCCGGTGACAGGGGGACCCATGGCGACATCCAGCTTCTTGGTTGGATCACTGAGGAACGGACGTGCGGCATGTCCCATGGGGCAGAAAGGGTCCTGGCATGGGGGGCACAGGTGTGTGGGTCCCTGGATTTGGAATCGGGGGCTGGCTGCGCCTCGGGCTGCCGCGCGGTCTCGGGGGACTTTCCAGGCGTGGGGCGCTCAGCTGAGGCCACGGAGGCCTAGGACCATCGCGACCCGGGGAGGTGAGGCTGACCCGGCAGCAGAGGCCTGTTCTGGGTCCCAGGGAAGGCTGCCTCCCGGGCCCCAACCCTGGCGTTTCCACCCGGGCCCAAGGCCGCGGGTGACAGGGAGGGGAGCACTCCCATTGGGGGCATCCCTTCCGGTCGCCCTGAGGGGCCTGGGAAGAAGGGCTGTGTGCATCTTTGCCCTTCAGGGACTTGGCAGGCTGTCCTGGAGCCTGGATCCGGGTTAGGGCTTCTTGCTGAGAACAGCCTTGGCCTAGCCTCCCCTGAGTTCTCCAGGCTGCAGGACTGGACCCTGGGCTGGCTTCTCTTGGCGTGCCCGGTTGGTCCCCTGCTCGTGACAGGAGGCAGTGGGGTCCTCCCCTCTAGCCCGGGACCCGTGCTGGCTTCAGGAAAGAAGGTTCGAATAGTGAGAAAACGCTAGGGAGTTTTCAATGAGAGAGACAAGACTCTAATGACCTTGAAAATCAGCTCCAGGACTCCTCCTCCAGCTCCAGCCTAAAGCCACCGAATGTGGTAGCCAGGTTTAGTGAAGATGCAATCCAGAGAGAGAGAGAGAGAGAGAGAGAGAGAGAGAGAGAGAGAGAGAGAGAGAGAAACAAGCCAGGGAGCGGACTTTTATTTTTTTGGGGGGAAACATTCTGGGAGAAATCCCATCGAATGAAAAATCAATCAGTGGGGAAGCATCCCAAGGTCAAGGGCAAGGATTGGGTCTTGAGGGCAGTGGCCAGACATTCCTCTGCACGGAGAAGCCCTCGCACCTGGAGAAGGGTGGGGAAAGCTCGGACACAGCTGTGCCTAGGCGGCCTCTCACCCGGGCAGGCAGGTAACTCAAATCACATGTGAGGATGGCCTCCCCAACTCCCCCCTCCCGTGCCCCATGCTAGCCTCCTTTCAGGAAGTGAAGGGTGAGCCGCATGCCACGACGGTGCCCCTCTTTGTGACTTGGGCTGGCTGTGAGCACGCCACCCTCCTGCCTCAACCTCCGCGGTCCTAGGCAGGAGCCGCACCTGGAGCAGTGAGACTGCAGGCCGAGGGTCGGGATCTTGCAGGGCAGGAGAAGAAAGAACACCCGCGGGGTGCGGTCCAGCTCAGCCCTCCAGGCGTGAGCCCCGAAGAAGAGACCAAGCAAACGGTGCCGGCACGCAGCTCAGGTAAGCGCTCAGAGGGCTTTTCTCGGAGCACTCGTGCTCCCTTGTCCTCACAGCCCTCCCGCTGCAGGGGGACTCCAAACATCCAGGGGTTGACACCCAGACGTGATGGGGGTCTGGTCTCCTCCTGCTCTCTTCGCGGGGATTCTTTCAATCAGGTGCCTGAAGACTGCAGTATCTCATGGGAGTCTTTGATCTCTCCAAACGCGTCGCCCTTTTCATCCTGAAGTCCCCAGTAATTCACAGAACCCTGCAAAAGTTCAGAACCCCTCTGCAGTTCTCCGCTGCCGCCCCTTCCAAAGCGCATTCTGCCGCTTGTCCACACGAGGGCAGCACGAGACCGCTCCAAATGGACTGGCCGCCCACTTTGCCACTGATGTGAAAGGGCACCCTGCAAGTCGGGGCTCTCCTGAGGGCTGACCTGTCACCGGCACAGCCCGGCTGCACCGGGGAGGCCTTCCTCGTCCTCATGAGGCTAGGACACTCACTGTCAATTTTGGGAAACTGGAGAGAAACCAGGCTTGGCCGCCCCCTCCCCCCCACACGCGCGCGCGCACACACACAAACACACCCCTCCCCAGGGCCAGGCTCTGAGACAGCCCGGGCCAATCCGGATTTGGACCTCCTGGGTTCTACACCTGCGGTCTGAAGGGGCATCCACTAGTCCCGGAAGCACGAGCCGCCCCCGCCCCGCAGACCCTGCTTGGTTGGTCCAGCCTTGCCCACGCAGGACGTCACCTCCCTCGATGTTTGAGGTGCCCTGTTGGATCACAGGCCTCAGTGGTTCAAGGGGAGCGTGCAGGCTCCCTCCTTCCATCGCCAGGCCCTGGGGAAATGAGCCTTTGCATGGGTCTCTGAATGACAAGACAGGTCCCAGCTTCGACCGGTCCGAGAAACATGGGCCGGGGCCCAGTGGCAGAGTCCCCTGCTGCCCGTGCCTGTGCCCTCTTGACCAACTGTGCCTTGGCTGCTCTGAAGAAGGACCGAGCCCCGGACACACCCGAAGGCACCCTCTCTGCCAGGAATCGCTCTGGTTCCGGCCCCGAGGACGAGGCTCCTTCAAAGGAAGGGCACGTCCTCGCTCTCTGCTGTCACGCTCGGCGTCGCCCTGGTAGACTGCCTTGGCACCTAGGGGTGAGCTAAGGTGGAAATTTGTGATGCTGAAGGGCGGCCAAAGCACAGGGCTTCATCGTCTTGCGGTCCCGGTGACAGGGGGACCCATGGCGACATCCAGCTTCTTGGTTGGATCACTGAGGAACGGACGTGCGGCATGTCCCATGGGGCAGAAAGGGTCCTGGCATGGGGGGCACAGGTGTGTGGGTCCCTGGATTTGGAATCGGGGGCTGGCTGCGCCTCGGGCTGCCGCGCGGTCTCGGGGGACTTTCCAGGCGTGGGGCGCTCAGCTGAGGCCACGGAGGCCTAGGACCATCGCGACCCGGGGAGGTGAGGCTGACCCGGCAGCAGAGGCCTGTTCTGGGTCCCAGGGAAGGCTGCCTCCCGGGCCCCAACCCTGGCGTTTCCACCCGGGCCCAAGGCCGCGGGTGACAGGGAGGGGAGCACTCCCATTGGGGGCATCCCTTCCGGTCGCCCTGAGGGGCCTGGGAAGAAGGGCTGTGTGCATCTTTGCCCTTCAGGGACTTGGCAGGCTGTCCTGGAGCCTGGATCCGGGTTAGGGCTTCTTGCTGAGAACAGCCTTGGCCTAGCCTCCCCTGAGTTCTCCAGGCTGCAGGACTGGACCCTGGGCTGGCTTCTCTTGGCGTGCCCGGTTGGTCCCCTGCTCGTGACAGGAGGCAGTGGGGTCCTCCCCTCTAGCCCGGGACCCGTGCTGGCTTCAGGAAAGAAGGTTCGAATAGTGAGAAAACGCTAGGGAGTTTTCAATGAGAGAGACAAGACTCTAATGACCTTGAAAATCAGCTCCAGGACTCCTCCTCCAGCTCCAGCCTAAAGCCACCGAATGTGGTAGCCAGGTTTAGTGAAGATGCAATCGAGAGAGAGAGAGAGAGAGAGAGAGAGAGAGAGAGAGAGAGAGAGAAACAAGCCAGGGAGTGGACTTTTATTTTTTGGGGGGGAAACATTCTGGGAGAAATCCCATCGAATGAAAAATCAATCAGTGGGGAAGCATCCCAAGGTCAAGGGCAAGGATTGGGTCTTGAGGGCAGTGGCCAGACATTCCTCTGCACGGAGAAGCCCTCGCACCTGGAGAAGGGTGGGGAAAGCTCGGACACAGCTGTGCCTAGGCGGCCTCTCACCCGGGCAGGCAGGTAACTCAAATCACATGTGAGGATGGCCTCCCCAACTCCCCCCTCCCGTGCCCCATGCTAGCCTCCTTTCAGGAAGTGAAGGGTGAGCCGCATGCCACGACGGTGCCCCTCTTTGTGACTTGGGCTGGCTGTGAGCACGCCACCCTCCTGCCTCAACCTCCGCGGTCCTAGGCAGGAGCCGCACCTGGAGCAGTGAGACTGCAGGCCGAGGGTCGGGATCTTGCAGGGCAGGAGAAGAAAGAACACCCGCGGGGTGCGGTCCAGCTCAGCCCTCCAGGCGTGAGCCCCGAAGAAGAGACCAAGCAAACGGTGCCGGCACGCAGCTCAGGTAAGCGCTCAGAGGGCTTTTCTCGGAGCACTCGTGCTCCCTTGTCCTCACAGCCCTCCCGCTGCAGGGGGACTCCAAACATCCAGGGGTTGACACCCAGACGTGATGGGGGTCTGGTCTCCTCCTGCTCTCTTCGCGGGGATTCTTTCAATCAGGTGCCTGAAGACTGCAGTATCTCATGGGAGTCTTTGATCTTTCCAAACGCGTCGCCCTTTTCATCCTGAAGTCCCCAGTAATTCACAGAACCCTGCAAAAGTTCAGAACCCCTCTGCAGTTCTCCGCTGCCGCCCCTTCCAAAGCGCATTCTGCCGCTTGTCCACACGAGGGCAGCACGAGACCGCTCCAAATGGACTGGCCGCCCACTTTGCCACTGATGTGAAAGGGCACCCTGCAAGTCGGGGCTCTCCTGAGGGCTGACCTGTCACCGGCACAGCCCGGCTGCACCGGGGAGGCCTTCCTCGTCCTCATGAGGCTAGGACACTCACTGTCAATTTTGGGAAACTGGAGAGAAACCAGGCTTGGCCGCCCCCTCCCCCCCACACGCGCGCGCGCACACACACAAACACACCCCTCCCCAGGGCCAGGCTCTGAGACAGCCCGGGCCAATCCGGATTTGGACCTCCTGGGTTCTACACCTGCGGTCTGAAGGGGCATCCACTAGTCCCGGAAGCACGAGCCGCCCCCGCCCCGCAGACCCTGCTTGGTTGGTCCAGCCTTGCCCACGCAGGACGTCACCTCCCTCGATGTTTGAGGTGCCCTGTTGGATCACAGGCCTCAGTGGCTCAAGGGGAGCGTGCAGGCTCCCTCCTTCCATCGCCAGGCCCTGGGGAAATGAGCCTTTGCATGGGTCTCTGAATGACAAGACAGGTCCCAGCTTCGACCGGTCCGAGAAACATGGGCCGGGGCCCAGTGGCAGAGTCCCCTGCTGCCCGTGCCTGTGCCCTCTGGACCAACTGTGCCTTGGCTGCTCTGAAGAAGGACCTAGCCACGGACACACCCGAAGGCACCCTCTCTGCCAGGAATCGCTCTGGTTCCGGCCCCGAGGACGAGGCTCCTTCAAAGGAAGGGCACGTCCTCGCTCTCTGCTGTCACGCTCGGCGTCGCCCTGGTAGACTGCCTTGGCACCTAGGGGTGAGCTAAGGTGGAAATTTGTGATGCTGAAGGGCGGCCAAAGCACAGGGCTTCATCGTCTTGCGGTCCCGGTGACAGGGGGACCCATGGCGACATCCAGCTTCTTGGTTGGATCACTGAGGAACGGACGTGCGGCATGTCCCATGGGGAAGAAAGGGTCCTGGCATGGGGGGCACAGGTGTGTGGGTCCCTGGATTTGGAATCGGGGGCTGGCTGCGCCTCGGGCTGCCGCGCGGTCTCGGGGGACTTTCCAGGCGTGGGGCGCTCAGCTGAGGCCACGGAGGCCTAGGACCATCGCGACCCGGGGAGGTGAGGCTGACCCGGCAGCAGAGGCCTGTTCTGGGTCCCAGGGAAGGCTGCCTCCCGGGCCCCAACCCTGGCGTTTCCACCCCGGCCCAAGGCCGCGGGTGACAGGGAGGGGAGCACTCCCATTGGGGGCATCCCTTCCGGTCGCCCTGAGGGGCCTGGGAAGAAGGGCTGTGTGCATCTTTGCCCTTCAGGGACTTGGCAGGCTGTCCTGGAGCCTGGATCCGGGTTAGGGCTTCTTGCTGAGAACAGCCTTGGCCTAGCCTCCCCTGAGTTCTCCAGGCTGCAGGACTGGACCCTGGGCTGGCTTCTCTTGGCGTGCCCGGTTGGTCCCCTGCTCGTGACAGGAGGCAGTGGGGTCCTCCCCTCTAGCCCGGGACCCGTGCTGGCTTCAGGAAAGAAGGTTCGAATAGTGAGAAAACGCTAGGGAGTTTTCATTGAGAGAGACAAGACTCTAATGACCTTGAAAATCAGCTCCAGGACTCCTCCTCCAGCTCCAGCCTAAAGCCACCGAATGTGGTAGCCAGGTTTAGTGAAGATGCAATCGAGAGAGAGAGAGAGAGAGAGAGAGAGAGAGAGAAACAAGCCAGGGAGTGGACTTTTATTTTTTGGGGGGGAAACATTCTGGGAGAAATCCCATCGAATGAAAAATCAATCAGTGGGGAAGCATCCCAAGGTCAAGGGCAAGGATTGGGTCTTGAGGGCAGTGGCCAGACATTCCTCTGCACGGAGAAGCCCTCGCACCTGGAGAAGGGTGGGGAAAGCTCGGACACAGCTGTGCCTAGGCGGCCTCTCACCCGGGCAGGCAGGTAACTCAAATCACATGTGAGGATGGCCTCCCCAACTCCCCCCTCCCGTGCCCCATGCTAGCCTCCTTTCAGGAAGTGAAGGGTGAGCCGCATGCCACGACGGTGCCCCTCTTTGTGACTTGGGCTGGCTGTGAGCACGCCACCCTCCTGCCTCAACCTCCGCGGTCCTAGGCAGGAGCCGCACCTGGAGCAGTGAGACTGCAGGCCGAGGGTCGGGATCTTGCAGGGCAGGAGAAGAAAGAACACCCGCGGGGTGCGGTCCAGCTCAGCCCTCCAGGCGTGAGCCCCGAAGAAGAGACCAAGCAAACGGTGCCGGCACGCAGCTCAGGTAAGCGCTCAGAGGGCTTTTCTCGGAGCACTCGTGCTCCCTTGTCCTCACAGCCCTCCCGCTGCAGGGGGACTCCAAACATCCAGGGGTTGACACCCAGACTTGATGGGGGTCTGGTCTCCTCCTGCTCTCTTCGCGGGGATTCTTTCAATCAGGTGCCTGAAGACTGCAGTATCTCATGGGAGTCTTTGATCTTTCCAAACGCGTCGCCCTTTTCATCCTGAAGTCCCCAGTAATTCACAGAACCCTGCAAAAGTTCAGAACCCCTCTGCAGTTCTCCGCTGCCGCCCCTTCCAAAGCGCATTCTGCCGCTTGTCCACACGAGGGCAGCACGAGACCGCTCCAAATGGACTGGCCGCCCACTTTGCCACTGATGTGAAAGGGCACCCTGCAAGTCGGGGCTCTCCTGAGGGCTGACCTGTCACCGGCACAGCCCGGCTGCACCGGGGAGGCCTTCCTCGTCCTCATGAGGCTAGGACACTCACTGTCAATTTTGGGAAACTGGAGAGAAACCAGGCTTGGCCGCCCCCTCCCCCCCACACGCGCGCGCGCGCACACACACAAACACACCCCTCCCCAGGGCCAGGCTCTGAGACAGCCCGGGCCAATCCGGATTTGGACCTCCTGGGTTCTACACCTGCGGTCTGAAGGGGCATCCACTAGTCCCGGAAGCACGAGCCGCCCCCGCCCCGCAGACCCTGCTTGGTTGGTCCAGCCTTGCCCACGCAGGACGTCACCTCCCTCGATGTTTGAGGTGCCCTGTTGGATCACAGGCCTCAGTGGTTCAAGGGGAGCGTGCAGGCTCCCTCCTTCCATCGCCAGGCCCTGGGGAAATGAGCCTTTGCATGGGTCTCTGAATGACAAGACAGGTCCCAGCTTCGACCGGTCCGAGAAACATGGGCCGGGGCCCAGTGGCAGAGTCCCCTGCTGCCCGTGCCTGTGCCCTCTGGACCAACTGTGCCTTGGCTGCTCTGAAGAAGGACCTAGCCACGGACACACCCGAAGGCACCCTCTCTGCCAGGAATCGCTCTGGTTCCGGCCCCGAGGACGAGGCTCCTTCAAAGGAAGGGCACGTCCTCGCTCTCTGCTGTCACGCTCGGCGTCGCCCTGGTAGACTGCCTTGGCACCTAGGGGTGAGCTAAGGTGGAAATTTGTGATGCTGAAGGGCGGCCAAAGCACAGGGCTTCATCGTCTTGCGGTCCCGGTGACAGGGGGACCCATGGCGACATCCAGCTTCTTGGTTGGATCACTGAGGAACGGACGTGCGGCATGTCCCATGGGGCAGAAAGGGTCCTGGCATGGGGGGCACAGGTGTGTGGGTCCCTGGATTTGGAATCGGGGGCTGGCTGCGCCTCGGGCTGCCGCGCGGTCTCGGGGGACTTTCCAGGCGTGGGGCGCTCAGCTGAGGCCACGGAGGCCTAGGACCATCGCGACCCGGGGAGGTGAGGCTGACCCGGCAGCAGAGGCCTGTTCTGGGTCCCAGGGAAGGCTGCCTCCCGGGCCCCAACCCTGGCGTTTCCACCCGGGCCCAAGGCCGCGGGTGACAGGGAGGGGAGCACTCCCATTGGGGGCATCCCTTCCGGTCGCCCTGAGGGGCCTGGGAAGAAGGGCTGTGTGCATCTTTGCCCTTCAGGGACTTGGCAGGCTGTCCTGGAGCCTGGATCCGGGTTAGGGCTTCTTGCTGAGAACAGCCTTGGCCTAGCCTCCCCTGAGTTCTCCAGGCTGCAGGACTGGACCCTGGGCTGGCTTCTCTTGGCGTGCCCGGTTGGTCCCCTGCTCGTGACAGGAGGCAGTGGGGTCCTCCCCTCTAGCCCGGGACCCCTGCTGGCTTCAGGAAAGAAGGTTCGAATAGTGAGAAAACGCTAGGGAGTTTTCAATGAGAGAGACAAGACTCTAATGACCTTGAAAATCAGCTCCAGGACTCCTCCTCCAGCTCCAGCCTAAAGCCACCGAATGTGGTAGCCAGGTTTAGTGAAGATGCAATCGAGAGAGAGAGAGAGAGAGAGAGAGAGAGAGAGAGAGAGAGAGAAACAAGCCAGGGAGTGGACTTTTATTTTTTGGGGGGGAAACATTCTGGGAGAAATCCCATCGAATGAAAAATCAATCAGTGGGGAAGCATCCCAAGGTCAAGGGCAAGGATTGGGTCTTGAGGGCAGTGGCCAGACATTCCTCTGCACGGAGAAGCCCTCGCACCTGGAGAAGGGTGGGGAAAGCTCGGACACAGCTGTGCCTAGGCGGCCTCTCACCCGGGCAGGCAGGTAACTCAAATCACATGTGAGGATGGCCTCCCCAACTCCCCCCTCCCGTGCCCCATGCTAGCCTCCTTTCAGGAAGTGAAGGGTGAGCCGCATGCCACGACGGTGCCCCTCTTTGTGACTTGGGCTGGCTGTGAGCACGCCACCCTCCTGCCTCAACCTCCGCGGTCCTAGGCAGGAGCCGCACCTGGAGCAGTGAGACTGCAGGCCGAGGGTCGGGATCTTGCAGGGCAGGAGAAGAAAGAACACCCGCGGGGTGCGGTCCAGCTCAGCCCTCCAGGCGTGAGCCCCGAAGAAGAGACCAAGCAAACGGTGCCGGCACGCAGCTCAGGTAAGCGCTCAGAGGGCTTTTCTCGGAGCACTCGTGCTCCCTTGTCCTCACAGCCCTCCCGCTGCAGGGGGACTCCAAACATCCAGGGGTTGACACCCAGACGTGATGGGGGTCTGGTCTCCTCCTGCTCTCTTCGCGGGGATTCTTTCAATCAGGTGCCTGAAGACTGCAGTATCTCATGGGAGTCTTTGATCTTTCCAAACGCGTCGCCCTTTTCATCCTGAAGTCCCCAGTAATTCACAGAACCCTGCAAAAGTTCAGAACCCCTCTGCAGTTCTCCGCTGCCGCCCCTTCCAAAGCGCATTCTGCCGCTTGTCCACACGAGGGCAGCACGAGACCGCTCCAAATGGACTGGCCGCCCACTTTGCCACTGATGTGAAAGGGCACCCTGCAAGTCGGGGCTCTCCTGAGGGCTGACCTGTCACCGGCACAGCCCGGCTGCACCGGGGAGGCCTTCCTCGTCCTCATGAGGCTAGGACACTCACTGTCAATTTTGGGAAACTGGAGAGAAACCAGGCTTGGCCGCCCCCTCCCCCCCACACGCGCGCGCGCGCGCACACACACAAACACACCCCTCCCCAGGGCCAGGCTCTGAGACAGCCCGGGCCAATCCGGATTTGGACCTCCTGGGTTCTACACCTGCGGTCTGAAGGGGCATCCACTAGTCCCGGAAGCACGAGCCGCCCCCGCCCCGCAGACCCTGCTTGGTTGGTCCAGCCTTGCCCACGCAGGACGTCACCTCCCTCGATGTTTGAGGTGCCCTGTTGGATCACAGGCCTCAGTGGCTCAAGGGGAGCGTGCAGGCTCCCTCCTTCCATCGCCAGGCCCTGGGGAAATGAGCCTTTGCATGGGTCTCTGAATGACAAGACAGGTCCCAGCTTCGACCGGTCCGAGAAACATGGGCCGGGGCCCAGTGGCAGAGTCCCCTGCTGCCCGTGCCTGTGCCCTCTGGACCAACTGTGCCTTGGCTGCTCTGAAGAAGGACCTAGCCACGGACACACCCGAAGGCACCCTCTCTGCCAGGAATCGCTCTGGTTCCGGCCCCGAGGACGAGGCTCCTTCAAAGGAAGGGCACGTCCTCGCTCTCTGCTGTCACGCTCGGCGTCGCCCTGGTAGACTGCCTTGGCACCTAGGGGTGAGCTAAGGTGGAAATTTGTGATGCTGAAGGGCGGCCAAAGCACAGGGCTTCATCGTCTTGCGGTCCCGGTGACAGGGGGACCCATGGCGACATCCAGCTTCTTGGTTGGATCACTGAGGAACGGACGTGCGGCATGTCCCATGGGGCAGAAAGGGTCCTGGCATGGGGGGCACAGGTGTGTGGGTCCCTGGATTTGGAATCGGGGGCTGGCTGCGCCTCGGGCTGCCGCGCGGTCTCGGGGGACTTTCCAGGCGTGGGGCGCTCAGCTGAGGCCACGGAGGCCTAGGACCATCGCGACCCGGGGAGGTGAGGCTGACCCGGCAGCAGAGGCCTGTTCTGGGTCCCAGGGAAGGCTGCCTCCCGGGCCCCAACCCTGGCGTTTCCACCCCGGCCCAAGGCCGCGGGTGACAGGGAGGGGAGCACTCCCATTGGGGGCATCCCTTCCGGTCGCCCTGAGGGGCCTGGGAAGAAGGGCTGTGTGCATCTTTGCCCTTCAGGGACTTGGCAGGCTGTCCTGGAGCCTGGATCCGGGTTAGGGCTTCTTGCTGAGAACAGCCTTGGCCTAGCCTCCCCTGAGTTCTCCAGGCTGCAGGACTGGACCCTGGGCTGGCTTCTCTTGGCGTGCCCGGTTGGTCCCCTGCTCGTGACAGGAGGCAGTGGGGTCCTCCCCTCTAGCCCGGGACCCGTGCTGGCTTCAGGAAAGAAGGTTCGAATAGTGAGAAAACGCTAGGGAGTTTTCAATGAGAGAGACAAGACTCTAATGACCTTGAAAATCAGCTCCAGGACTCCTCCTCCAGCTCCAGCCTAAAGCCACCGAATGTGGTAGCCAGGTTTAGTGAAGATGCAATCGAGAGAGAGAGAGAGAGAGAGAGAGAGAGAGAGAGAGAGAGAGAGAAACAAGCCAGGGAGTGGACTTTTATTTTTTGGGGGGGAAACATTCTGGGAGAAATCCCATCGAATGAAAAATCAATCAGTGGGGAAGCATCCCAAGGTCAAGGGCAAGGATTGGGTCTTGAGGGCAGTGGCCAGACATTCCTCTGCACGGAGAAGCCCTCGCACCTGGAGAAGGGTGGGGAAAGCTCGGACACAGCTGTGCCTAGGCGGCCTCTCACCCGGGCAGGCAGGTAACTCAAATCACATGTGAGGATGGCCTCCCCAACTCCCCCCTCCCGTGCCCCATGCTAGCCTCCTTTCAGGAAGTGAAGGGTGAGCCGCATGCCACGACGGTGCCCCTCTTTGTGACTTGGGCTGGCTGTGAGCACGCCACCCTCCTGCCTCAACCTCCGCGGTCCTAGGCAGGAGCCGCACCTGGAGCAGTGAGACTGCAGGCCGAGGGTCGGGATCTTGCAGGGCAGGAGAAGAAAGAACACCCGCGGGGTGCGGTCCAGCTCAGCCCTCCAGGCGTGAGCCCCGAAGAAGAGACCAAGCAAACGGTGCCGGCACGCAGCTCAGGTAAGCGCTCAGAGGGCTTTTCTCGGAGCACTCGTGCTCCCTTGTCCTCACAGCCCTCCCGCTGCAGGGGGACTCCAAACATCCAGGGGTTGACACCCAGACGTGATGGGGGTCTGGTCTCCTCCTGCTCTCTTCGCGGGGATTCTTTCAATCAGGTGCCTGAAGACTGCAGTATCTCATGGGAGTCTTTGATCTTTCCAAACGCGTCGCCCTTTTCATCCTGAAGTCCCCAGTAATTCACAGAACCCTGCAAAAGTTCAGAACCCCTCTGCAGTTCTCCGCTGCCGCCCCTTCCAAAGCGCATTCTGCCGCTTGTCCACACGAGGGCAGCACGAGACCGCTCCAAATGGACTGGCCGCCCACTTTGCCACTGATGTGAAAGGGCACCCTGCAAGTCGGGGCTCTCCTGAGGGCTGACCTGTCACCGGCACAGCCCGGCTGCACCGGGGAGGCCTTCCTCGTCCTCATGAGGCTAGGACACTCACTGTCAATTTTGGGAAACTGGAGAGAAACCAGGCTTGGCCGCCCCCTCCCCCCCACACGCGCGCGCGCACACACACAAACACACCCCTCCCCAGGGCCAGGCTCTGAGACAGCCCGGGCCAATCCGGATTTGGACCTCCTGGGTTCTACACCTGCGGTCTGAAGGGGCATCCACTAGTCCCGGAAGCAGGAGCCGCCCCCGCCCCGCAGACCCTGCTTGGTTGGTCCAGCCTTGCCCACGCAGGACGTCACCTCCCTCGATGTTTGAGGTGCCCTGTTGGATCACAGGCCTCAGTGGCTCAAGGGGAGCGTGCAGGCTCCCTCCTTCCATCGCCAGGCCCTGGGGAAATGAGCCTTTGCATGGGTCTCTGAATGACAAGACAGGTCCCAGCTTCGACCGGTCCGAGAAACATGGGCCGGGGCCCAGTGGCAGAGTCCCCTGCTGCCCGTGCCTGTGCCCTCTGGACCAACTGTGCCTTGGCTGCTCTGAAGAAGGACCTAGCCACGGACACACCCGAAGGCACCCTCTCTGCCAGGAATCGCTCTGGTTCCGGCCCCGAGGACGAGGCTCCTTCAAAGGAAGGGCACGTCCTCGCTCTCTGCTGTCACGCTCGGCGTCGCCCTGGTAGACTGCCTTGGCACCTAGGGGTGAGCTAAGGTGGAAATTTGTGATGCTGAAGGGCGGCCAAAGCACAGGGCTTCATCGTCTTGCGGTCCCGGTGACAGGGGGACCCATGGCGACATCCAGCTTCTTGGTTGGATCACTGAGGAACGGACGTGCGGCATGTCCCATGGGGAAGAAAGGGTCCTGGCATGGGGGGCACAGGTGTGTGGGTCCCTGGATTTGGAATCGGGGGCTGGCTGCGCCTCGGGCTGCCGCGCGGTCTCGGGGGACTTTCCAGGCGTGGGGCGCTCAGCTGAGGCCACGGAGGCCTAGGACCATCGCGACCCGGGGAGGTGAGGCTGACCCGGCAGCAGAGGCCTGTTCTGGGTCCCAGGGAAGGCTGCCTCCCGGGCCCCAACCCTGGCGTTTCCACCCCGGCCCAAGGCCGCGGGTGACAGGGAGGGGAGCACTCCCATTGGGGGCATCCCTTCCGGTCGCCCTGAGGGGCCTGGGAAGAAGGGCTGTGTGCATCTTTGCCCTTCAGGGACTTGGCAGGCTGTCCTGGAGCCTGGATCCGGGTTAGGGCTTCTTGCTGAGAACAGCCTTGGCCTAGCCTCCCCTGAGTTCTCCAGGCTGCAGGACTGGACCCTGGGCTGGCTTCTCTTGGCGTGCCCGGTTGGTCCCCTGCTCGTGACAGGAGGCAGTGGGGTCCTCCCCTCTAGCCCGGGACCCGTGCTGGCTTCAGGAAAGAAGGTTCGAATAGTGAGAAAACGCTAGGGAGTTTTCATTGAGAGAGACAAGACTCTAATGACCTTGAAAATCAGCTCCAGGACTCCTCCTCCAGCTCCAGCCTAAAGCCACCGAATGTGGTAGCCAGGTTTAGTGAAGATGCAATCGAGAGAGAGAGAGAGAGAGAGAGAGAGAGAGAGAGAGAGAGAGAGAGAGAGAAACAAGCCAGGGAGTGGACTTTTATTTTTTGGGGGGGAAACATTCTGGGAGAAATCCCATCGAATGAAAAATCAATCAGTGGGGAAGCATCCCAAGGTCAAGGGCAAGGATTGGGTCTTGAGGGCAGTGGCCAGACATTCCTCTGCACGGAGAAGCCCTCGCACCTGGAGAAGGGTGGGGAAAGCTCGGACACAGCTGTGCCTAGGCGGCCTCTCACCCGGGCAGGCAGGTAACTCAAATCACATGTGAGGATGGCCTCCCCAACTCCCCCCTCCCGTGCCCCATGCTAGCCTCCTTTCAGGAAGTGAAGGGTGAGCCGCATGCCACGACGGTGCCCCTCTTTGTGACTTGGGCTGGCTGTGAGCACGCCACCCTCCTGCCTCAACCTCCGCGGTCCTAGGCAGGAGCCGCACCTGGAGCAGTGAGACTGCAGGCCGAGGGTCGGGATCTTGCAGGGCAGGAGAAGAAAGAACACCCGCGGGGTGCGGTCCAGCTCAGCCCTCCAGGCGTGAGCCCCGAAGAAGAGACCAAGCAAACGGTGCCGGCACGCAGCTCAGGTAAGCGCTCAGAGGGCTTTTCTCGGAGCACTCGTGCTCCCTTGTCCTCACAGCCCTCCCGCTGCAGGGGGACTCCAAACATCCAGGGGTTGACACCCAGACGTGATGGGGGTCTGGTCTCCTCCTGCTCTCTTCGCGGGGATTCTTTCAATCAGGTGCCTGAAGACTGCAGTATCTCATGGGAGTCTTTGATCTTTCCAAACGCGTCGCCCTTTTCATCCTGAAGTCCCCAGTAATTCACAGAACCCTGCAAAAGTTCAGAACCCCTCTGCAGTTCTCCGCTGCCGCCCCTTCCAAAGCGCATTCTGCCGCTTGTCCACACGAGGGCAGCACGAGACCGCTCCAAATGGACTGGCCGCCCACTTTGCCACTGATGTGAAAGGGCACCCTGCAAGTCGGGGCTCTCCTGAGGGCTGACCTGTCACCGGCACAGCCCGGCTGCACCGGGGAGGCCTTCCTCGTCCTCATGAGGCTAGGACACTCACTGTCAATTTTGGGAAACTGGAGAGAAACCAGGCTTGGCCGCCCCCTCCCCCCCACACGCGCGCGCGCACACACACAAACACACCCCTCCCCAGGGCCAGGCTCTGAGACAGCCCGGGCCAATCCGGATTTGGACCTCCTGGGTTCTACACCTGCGGTCTGAAGGGGCATCCACTAGTCCCGGAAGCACGAGCCGCCCCCGCCCCGCAGACCCTGCTTGGTTGGTCCAGCCTTGCCCACGCAGGACGTCACCTCCCTCGATGTTTGAGGTGCCCTGTTGGATCACAGGCCTCAGTGGCTCAAGGGGAGCGTGCAGGCTCCCTCCTTCCATCGCCAGGCCCTGGGGAAATGAGCCTTTGCATGGGTCTCTGAATGACAAGACAGGTCCCAGCTTCGACCGGTCCGAGAAACATGGGCCGGGGCCCAGTGGCAGAGTCCCCTGCTGCCCGTGCCTGTGCCCTCTGGACCAACTGTGCCTTGGCTGCTCTGAAGAAGGACCTAGCCACGGACACACCCGAAGGCACCCTCTCTGCCAGGAATCGCTCTGGTTCCGGCCCCGAGGACGAGGCTCCTTCAAAGGAAGGGCACGTCCTCGCTCTCTGCTGTCACGCTCGGCGTCGCCCTGGTAGACTGCCTTGGCACCTAGGGGTGAGCTAAGGTGGAAATTTGTGATGCTGAAGGGCGGCCAAAGCACAGGGCTTCATCGTCTTGCGGTCCCGGTGACAGGGGGACCCATGGCGACATCCAGCTTCTTGGTTGGATCACTGAGGAACGGACGTGCGGCATGTCCCATGGGGAAGAAAGGGTCCTGGCATGGGGGGCACAGGTGTGTGGGTCCCTGGATTTGGAATCGGGGGCTGGCTGCGCCTCGGGCTGCCGCGCGGTCTCGGGGGACTTTCCAGGCGTGGGGCGCTCAGCTGAGGCCACGGAGGCCTAGGACCATCGCGACCCGGGGAGGTGAGGCTGACCCGGCAGCAGAGGCCTGTTCTGGGTCCCAGGGAAGGCTGCCTCCCGGGCCCCAACCCTGGCGTTTCCACCCCGGCCCAAGGCCGCGGGTGACAGGGAGGGGAGCACTCCCATTGGGGGCATCCCTTCCGGTCGCCCTGAGGGGCCTGGGAAGAAGGGCTGTGTGCATCTTTGCCCTTCAGGGACTTGGCAGGCTGTCCTGGAGCCTGGATCCGGGTTAGGGCTTCTTGCTGAGAACAGCCTTGGCCTAGCCTCCCCTGAGTTCTCCAGGCTGCAGGACTGGACCCTGGGCTGGCTTCTCTTGGCGTGCCCGGTTGGTCCCCTGCTCGTGACAGGAGGCAGTGGGGTCCTCCCCTCTAGCCCGGGACCCGTGCTGGCTTCAGGAAAGAAGGTTCGAATAGTGAGAAAACGCTAGGGAGTTTTCATTGAGAGAGACAAGACTCTAATGACCTTGAAAATCAGCTCCAGGACTCCTCCTCCAGCTCCAGCCTAAAGCCACCGAATGTGGTAGCCAGGTTTAGTGAAGATGCAATCGAGAGAGAGAGAGAGAGAGAGAGAGAGAGAGAGAGAGAGAAACAAGCCAGGGAGTGGACTTTTATTTTTTGGGGGGGAAACATTCTGGGAGAAATCCCATCGAATGAAAAATCAATCAGTGGGGAAGCATCCCAAGGTCAAGGGCAAGGATTGGGTCTTGAGGGCAGTGGCCAGACATTCCTCTGCACGGAGAAGCCCTCGCACCTGGAGAAGGGTGGGGAAAGCTCGGACACAGCTGTGCCTAGGCGGCCTCTCACCCGGGCAGGCAGGTAACTCAAATCACATGTGAGGATGGCCTCCCCAACTCCCCCCTCCCGTGCCCCATGCTAGCCTCCTTTCAGGAAGTGAAGGGTGAGCCGCATGCCACGACGGTGCCCCTCTTTGTGACTTGGGCTGGCTGTGAGCACGCCACCCTCCTGCCTCAACCTCCGCGGTCCTAGGCAGGAGCCGCACCTGGAGCAGTGAGACTGCAGGCCGAGGGTCGGGATCTTGCAGGGCAGGAGAAGAAAGAACACCCGCGGGGTGCGGTCCAGCTCAGCCCTCCAGGCGTGAGCCCCGAAGAAGAGACCAAGCAAACGGTGCCGGCACGCAGCTCAGGTAAGCGCTCAGAGGGCTTTTCTCGGAGCACTCGTGCTCCCTTGTCCTCACAGCCCTCCCGCTGCAGGGGGACTCCAAACATCCAGGGGTTGACACCCAGACGTGATGGGGGTCTGGTCTCCTCCTGCTCTCTTCGCGGGGATTCTTTCAATCAGGTGCCTGAAGACTGCAGTATCTCATGGGAGTCTTTGATCTTTCCAAACGCGTCGCCCTTTTCATCCTGAAGTCCCCAGTAATTCACAGAACCCTGCAAAAGTTCAGAACCCCTCTGCAGTTCTCCGCTGCCGCCCCTTCCAAAGCGCATTCTGCCGCTTGTCCACACGAGGGCAGCACGAGACCGCTCCAAATGGACTGGCCGCCCACTTTGCCACTGATGTGAAAGGGCACCCTGCAAGTCGGGGCTCTCCTGAGGGCTGACCTGTCACCGGCACAGCCCGGCTGCACCGGGGAGGCCTTCCTCGTCCTCATGAGGCTAGGACACTCACTGTCAATTTTGGGAAACTGGAGAGAAACCAGGCTTGGCCGCCCCCTCCCCCCCACACGCGCGCGCGCGCACACACACAAACACACCCCTCCCCAGGGCCAGGCTCTGAGACAGCCCGGGCCAATCCGGATTTGGACCTCCTGGGTTCTACACCTGCGGTCTGAAGGGGCATCCACTAGTCCCGGAAGCACGAGCCGCCCCCGCCCCGCAGACCCTGCTTGGTTGGTCCAGCCTTGCCCACGCAGGACGTCACCTCCCTCGATGTTTGAGGTGCCCTGTTGGATCACAGGCCTCAGTGGCTCAAGGGGAGCGTGCAGGCTCCCTCCTTCCATCGCCAGGCCCTGGGGAAATGAGCCTTTGCATGGGTCTCTGAATGACAAGACAGGTCCCAGCTTCGACCGGTCCGAGAAACATGGGCCGGGGCCCAGTGGCAGAGTCCCCTGCTGCCCGTGCCTGTGCCCTCTGGACCAACTGTGCCTTGGCTGCTCTGAAGAAGGACCTAGCCACGGACACACCCGAAGGCACCCTCTCTGCCAGGAATCGCTCTGGTTCCGGCCCCGAGGACGAGGCTCCTTCAAAGGAAGGGCACGTCCTCGCTCTCTGCTGTCACGCTCGGCGTCGCCCTGGTAGACTGCCTTGGCACCTAGGGGTGAGCTAAGGTGGAAATTTGTGATGCTGAAGGGCGGCCAAAGCACAGGGCTTCATCGTCTTGCGGTCCCGGTGACAGGGGGACCCATGGCGACATCCAGCTTCTTGGTTGGATCACTGAGGAACGGACGTGCGGCATGTCCCATGGGGCAGAAAGGGTCCTGGCATGGGGGGCACAGGTGTGTGGGTCCCTGGATTTGGAATCGGGGGCTGGCTGCGCCTCGGGCTGCCGCGCGGTCTCGGGGGACTTTCCAGGCGTGGGGCGCTCAGCTGAGGCCACGGAGGCCTAGGACCATCGCGACCCGGGGAGGTGAGGCTGACCCGGCAGCAGAGGCCTGTTCTGGGTCCCAGGGAAGGCTGCCTCCCGGGCCCCAACCCTGGCGTTTCCACCCCGGCCCAAGGCCGCGGGTGACAGGGAGGGGAGCACTCCCATTGGGGGCATCCCTTCCGGTCGCCCTGAGGGGCCTGGGAAGAAGGGCTGTGTGCATCTTTGCCCTTCAGGGACTTGGCAGGCTGTCCTGGAGCCTGGATCCGGGTTAGGGCTTCTTGCTGAGAACAGCCTTGGCCTAGCCTCCCCTGAGTTCTCCAGGCTGCAGGACTGGACCCTGGGCTGGCTTCTCTTGGCGTGCCCGGTTGGTCCCCTGCTCGTGACAGGAGGCAGTGGGGTCCTCCCCTCTAGCCCGGGACCCGTGCTGGCTTCAGGAAAGAAGGTTCGAATAGTGAGAAAACGCTAGGGAGTTTTCATTGAGAGAGACAAGACTCTAATGACCTTGAAAATCAGCTCCAGGACTCCTCCTCCAGCTCCAGCCTAAAGCCACCGAATGTGGTAGCCAGGTTTAGTGAAGATGCAATCGAGAGAGAGAGAGAGAGAGAGAGAGAGAGAGAGAGAGAGAGAGAAACAAGCCAGGGAGTGGACTTTTATTTTTTGGGGGGGAAACATTCTGGGAGAAATCCCATCGAATGAAAAATCAATCAGTGGGGAAGCATCCCAAGGTCAAGGGCAAGGATTGGGTCTTGAGGGCAGTGGCCAGACATTCCTCTGCACGGAGAAGCCCTCGCACCTGGAGAAGGGTGGGGAAAGCTCGGACACAGCTGTGCCTAGGCGGCCTCTCACCCGGGCAGGCAGGTAACTCAAATCACATGTGAGGATGGCCTCCCCAACTCCCCCCTCCCGTGCCCCATGCTAGCCTCCTTTCAGGAAGTGAAGGGTGAGCCGCATGCCACGACGGTGCCCCTCTTTGTGACTTGGGCTGGCTGTGAGCACGCCACCCTCCTGCCTCAACCTCCGCGGTCCTAGGCAGGAGCCGCACCTGGAGCAGTGAGACTGCAGGCCGAGGGTCGGGATCTTGCAGGGCAGGAGAAGAAAGAACACCCGCGGGGTGTGGTCCAGCTCAGCCCTCCAGGCGTGAGCCCCGAAGAAGAGACCAAGCAAACGGTGCCGGCACGCAGCTCAGGTAAGCGCTCAGAGGGCTTTTCTCGGAGCACTCGTGCTCCCTTGTCCTCACAGCCCTCCCGCTGCAGGGGGACTCCAAACATCCAGGGGTTGACACCCAGACGTGATGGGGGTCTGGTCTCCTCCTGCTCTCTTCGCGGGGATTCTTTCAATCAGGTGCCTGAAGACTGCAGTATCTCATGGGAGTCTTTGATCTTTCCAAACGCGTCGCCCTTTTCATCCTGAAGTCCCCAGTAATTCACAGAACCCTGCAAAAGTTCAGAACCCCTCTGCAGTTCTCCGCTGCCGCCCCTTCCAAAGCGCATTCTGCCGCTTGTCCACACGAGGGCAGCACGAGACCGCTCCAAATGGACTGGCCGCCCACTTTGCCACTGATGTGAAAGGGCACCCTGCAAGTCGGGGCTCTCCTGAGGGCTGACCTGTCACCGGCACAGCCCGGCTGCACCGGGGAGGCCTTCCTCGTCCTCATGAGGCTAGGACACTCACTGTCAATTTTGGGAAACTGGAGAGAAACCAGGCTTGGCCGCCCCCTCCCCCCCACACGCGCGCGCGCGCGCACACACACAAACACACCCCTCCCCAGGGCCAGGCTCTGAGACAGCCCGGGCCAATCCGGATTTGGACCTCCTGGGTTCTACACCTGCGGTCTGAAGGGGCATCCACTAGTCCCGGAAGCACGAGCCGCCCCCGCCCCGCAGACCCTGCTTGGTTGGTCCAGCCTTGCCCACGCAGGACGTCACCTCCCTCGATGTTTGAGGTGCCCTGTTGGATCACAGGCCTCAGTGGCTCAAGGGGAGCGTGCAGGCTCCCTCCTTCCATCGCCAGGCCCTGGGGAAATGAGCCTTTGCATGGGTCTCTGAATGACAAGACAGGTCCCAGCTTCGACCGGTCCGAGAAACATGGGCCGGGGCCCAGTGGCAGAGTCCCCTGCTGCCCGTGCCTGTGCCCTCTGGACCAACTGTGCCTTGGCTGCTCTGAAGAAGGACCTAGCCACGGACACACCCGAAGGCACCCTCTCTGCCAGGAATCGCTCTGGTTCCGGCCCCGAGGACGAGGCTCCTTCAAAGGAAGGGCACGTCCTCGCTCTCTGCTGTCACGCTCGGCGTCGCCCTGGTAGACTGCCTTGGCACCTAGGGGTGAGCTAAGGTGGAAATTTGTGATGCTGAAGGGCGGCCAAAGCACAGGGCTTCATCGTCTTGCGGTCCCGGTGACAGGGGGACCCATGGCGACATCCAGCTTCTTGGTTGGATCACTGAGGAACGGACGTGCGGCATGTCCCATGGGGAAGAAAGGGTCCTGGCATGGGGGGCACAGGTGTGTGGGTCCCTGGATTTGGAATCGGGGGCTGGCTGCGCCTCGGGCTGCCGCGCGGTCTCGGGGGACTTTCCAGGCGTGGGGCGCTCAGCTGAGGCCACGGAGGCCTAGGACCATCGCGACCCGGGGAGGTGAGGCTGACCCGGCAGCAGAGGCCTGTTCTGGGTCCCAGGGAAGGCTGCCTCCCGGGCCCCAACCCTGGCGTTTCCACCCCGGCCCAAGGCCGCGGGTGACAGGGAGGGGAGCACTCCCATTGGGGGCATCCCTTCCGGTCGCCCTGAGGGGCCTGGGAAGAAGGGCTGTGTGCATCTTTGCCCTTCAGGGACTTGGCAGGCTGTCCTGGAGCCTGGATCCGGGTTAGGGCTTCTTGCTGAGAACAGCCTTGGCCTAGCCTCCCCTGAGTTCTCCAGGCTGCAGGACTGGACCCTGGGCTGGCTTCTCTTGGCGTGCCCGGTTGGTTCCCTGCTCGTGACAGGAGGCAGTGGGGTCCTCCCCTCTAGCCCGGGACCCGTGCTGGCTTCAGGAAAGAAGGTTCGAATAGTGAGAAAACGCTAGGGAGTTTTCAATGAGAGAGACAAGACTCTAATGACCTTGAAAATCAGCTCCAGGACTCCTCCTCCAGCTCCAGCCTAAAGCCACCGAATGTGGTAGCCAGGTTTAGTGAAGATGCAATCGAGAGAGAGAGAGAGAGAGAGAGAGAGAGAGAGAGAGAGAGAGAGAGAGAGAAACAAGCCAGGGAGCGGACTTTTATTTTTTGGGGGGGAAACATTCTGGGAGAAATCCCATCGAATGAAAAATCAATCAGTGGGGAAGCATCCCAAGGTCAAGGGCAAGGATTGGGTCTTGAGGGCAGTGGCCAGACATTCCTCTGCACGGAGAAGCCCTCGCACCTGGAGAAGGGTGGGGAAAGCTCGGACACAGCTGTGCCTAGGCGGCCTCTCACCCGGGCAGGCAGGTAACTCAAATCACATGTGAGGATGGCCTCCCCAACTCCCCCCTCCCGTGCCCCATGCTAGCCTCCTTTCAGGAAGTGAAGGGTGAGCCGCATGCCACGACGGTGCCCCTCTTTGTGACTTGGGCTGGCTGTGAGCACGCCACCCTCCTGCCTCAACCTCCGCGGTCCTAGGCAGGAGCCGCACCTGGAGCAGTGAGACTGCAGGCCGAGGGTCGGGATCTTGCAGGGCAGGAGAAGAAAGAACACCCGCGGGGTGCGGTCCAGCTCAGCCCTCCAGGCGTGAGCCCCGAAGAAGAGACCAAGCAAACGGTGCCGGCACGCAGCTCAGGTAAGCGCTCAGAGGGCTTTTCTCGGAGCACTCGTGCTCCCTTGTCCTCACAGCCCTCCCGCTGCAGGGGGACTCCAAACATCCAGGGGTTGACACCCAGACGTGATGGGGGTCTGGTCTCCTCCTGCTCTCTTCGCGGGGATTCTTTCAATCAGGTGCCTGAAGACTGCAGTATCTCATGGGAGTCTTTGATCTTTCCAAACGCGTCGCCCTTTTCATCCTGAAGTCCCCAGTAATTCACAGAACCCTGCAAAAGTTCAGAACCCCTCTGCAGTTCTCCGCTGCCGCCCCTTCCAAAGCGCATTCTGCCGCTTGTCCACACGAGGGCAGCACGAGACCGCTCCAAATGGACTGGCCGCCCACTTTGCCACTGATGTGAAAGGGCACCCTGCAAGTCGGGGCTCTCCTGAGGGCTGACCTGTCACCGGCACAGCCCGGCTGCACCGGGGAGGCCTTCCTCGTCCTCATGAGGCTAGGACACTCACTGTCAATTTTGGGAAACTGGAGAGAAACCAGGCTTGGCCGCCCCCTCCCCCCCACACGCGCGCGCGCACACACACAAACACACCCCTCCCCAGGGCCAGGCTCTGAGACAGCCCGGGCCAATCCGGATTTGGACCTCCTGGGTTCTACACCTGCGGTCTGAAGGGGCATCCACTAGTCCCGGAAGCACGAGCCGCCCCCGCCCCGCAGACCCTGCTTGGTTGGTCCAGCCTTGCCCACGCAGGACGTCACCTCCCTCGATGTTTGAGGTGCCCTGTTGGATCACAGGCCTCAGTGGTTCAAGGGGAGCGTGCAGGCTCCCTCCTTCCATCGCCAGGCCCTGGGGAAATGAGCCTTTGCATGGGTCTCTGAATGACAAGACAGGTCCCAGCTTCGACCGGTCCGAGAAACATGGGCCGGGGCCCAGTGGCAGAGTCCCCTGCTGCCCGTGCCTGTGCCCTCTGGACCAACTGTGCCTTGGCTGCTCTGAAGAAGGACCTAGCCACGGACACACCCGAAGGCACCCTCTCTGCCAGGAATCGCTCTGGTTCCGCCCCGAGGACGAGGCTCCTTCAAAGGAAGGGCACGTCCTCGCTCTCTGCTGTCACGCTCGGCGTCGCCCTGGTAGACTGCCTTGGCACCTAGGGGTGAGCTAAGGTGGAAATTTGTGATGCTGAAGGGCGGCCAAAGCACAGGGCTTCATCGTCTTGCGGTCCCGGTGACAGGGGGACCCATGGCGACATCCAGCTTCTTGGTTGGATCACTGAGGAACGGACGTGCGGCATGTCCCATGGGGAAGAAAGGGTCCTGGCATGGGGGGCACAGGTGTGTGGGTCCCTGGATTTGGAATCGGGGGCTGGCTGCGCCTCGGGCTGCCGCGCGGTCTTGGGGGACTTTCCAGGCGTGGGGCGCTCAGCTGAGGCCACGGAGGCCTAGGACCATCGCGACCCGGGGAGGTGAGGCTGACCCGGCAGCAGAGGCCTGTTCTGGGTCCCAGGGAAGGCTGCCTCCCGGGCCCCAACCCTGGCGTTTCCACCCCGGCCCAAGGCCGCGGGTGACAGGGAGGGGAGCACTCCCATTGGGGGCATCCCTTCCGGTCGCCCTGAGGGGCCTGGGAAGAAGGGCTGTGTGCATCTTTGCCCTTCAGGGACTTGGCAGGCTGTCCTGGAGCCTGGATCCGGGTTAGGGCTTCTTGCTGACAACAGCCTTGGCCTAGCCTCCCCTGAGTTCTCCAGGCTGCAGGACTGGACCCTGGGCTGGCTTCTCTTGGCGTGCCCGGTTGGTCCCCTGCTCGTGACAGGAGGCAGTGGGGTCCTCCCCTCTAGCCCGGGACCCGTGCTGGCTTCAGGAAAGAAGGTTCGAATAGTGAGAAAACGCTAGGGAGTTTTCAATGAGAGAGACAAGACTCTAATGACCTTGAAAATCAGCTCCAGGACTCCTCCTCCAGCTCCAGCCTAAAGCCACCGAATGTGGTAGCCAGGTTTAGTGAAGATGCAATCGAGAGAGAGAGAGAGAGAGAGAGAGAGAGAGAGAGAGAGAGAGAGAGAGAGAGAGAGAGAGAGAGAAACAAGCCAGGGAGCGGACTTTTATTTTTTGGGGGGGAAACATTCTGGGAGAAATCCCATCGAATGAAAAATCAATCAGTGGGGAAGCATCCCAAGGTCAAGGGCAAGGATTGGGTCTTGAGGGCAGTGGCCAGACATTCCTCTGCACGGAGAAGCCCTCGCACCTGGAGAAGGGTGGGGAAAGCTCGGACACAGCTGTGCCTAGGCGGCCTCTCACCCGGGCAGGCAGGTAACTCAAATCACATGTGAGGATGGCCTCCCCAACTCCCCCCTCCCGTGCCCCATGCTAGCCTCCTTTCAGGAAGTGAAGGGTGAGCCGCATGCCACGACGGTGCCCCTCTTTGTGACTTGGGCTGGCTGTGAGCACGCCACCCTCCTGCCTCAACCTCCGCGGTCCTAGGCAGGAGCCGCACCTGGAGCAGTGAGACTGCAGGCCGAGGGTCGGGATCTTGCAGGGCAGGAGAAGAAAGAACACCCGCGGGGTGCGGTCCAGCTCAGCCCTCCAGGCGTGAGCCCCGAAGAAGAGACCAAGCAAACGGTGCCGGCACGCAGCTCAGGTAAGCGCTCAGAGGGCTTTTCTCGGAGCACTCGTGCTCCCTTGTCCTCACAGCCCTCCCGCTGCAGGGGGACTCCAAACATCCAGGGGTTGACACCCAGACGTGATGGGGGTCTGGTCTCCTCCTGCTCTCTTCGCGGGGATTCTTTCAATCAGGTGCCTGAAGACTGCAGTATCTCATGGGAGTCTTTGATCTCTCCAAACGCGTCGCCCTTTTCATCCTGAAGTCCCCAGTAATTCACAGAACCCTGCAAAAGTTCAGAACCCCTCTGCAGTTCTCCGCTGCCGCCCCTTCCAAAGCGCATTCTGCCGCTTGTCCACACGAGGGCAGCACGAGACCGCTCCAAATGGACTGGCCGCCCACTTTGCCACTGATGTGAAAGGGCACCCTGCAAGTCGGGGCTCTCCTGAGGGCTGACCTGTCACCGGCACAGCCCGGCTGCACCGGGGAGGCCTTCCTCGTCCTCATGAGGCTAGGACACTCACTGTCAATTTTGGGAAACTGGAGAGAAACCAGGCTTGGCCGCCCCCTCCCCCCCACACGCGCGCGCGCACACACACAAACACACCCCTCCCCAGGGCCAGGCTCTGAGACAGCCCGGGCCAATCCGGATTTGGACCTCCTGGGTTCTACACCTGCGGTCTGAAGGGGCATCCACTAGTCCCGGAAGCACGAGCCGCCCCCGCCCCGCAGACCCTGCTTGGTTGGTCCAGCCTTGCCCACGCAGGACGTCACCTCCCTCGATGTTTGAGGTGCCCTGTTGGATCACAGGCCTCAGTGGCTCAAGGGGAGCGTGCAGGCTCCCTCCTTCCATCGCCAGGCCCTGGGGAAATGAGCCTTTGCATGGGTCTCTGAATGACAAGACAGGTCCCAGCTTCGACCGGTCCGAGAAACATGGGCCGGGGCCCAGTGGCAGAGTCCCCTGCTGCCCGTGCCTGTGCCCTCTGGACCAACTGTGCCTTGGCTGCTCTGAAGAAGGACCTAGCCACGGACACACCCGAAGGCACCCTCTCTGCCAGGAATCGCTCTGGTTCCGGCCCCGAGGACGAGGCTCCTTCAAAGGAAGGGCACGTCCTCGCTCTCTGCTGTCACGCTCGGCGTCGCCCTGGTAGACTGCCTTGGCACCTAGGGGTGAGCTAAGGTGGAAATTTGTGATGCTGAAGGGCGGCCAAAGCACAGGGCTTCATCGTCTTGCGGTCCCGGTGACAGGGGGACCCATGGCGACATCCAGCTTCTTGGTTGGATCACTGAGGAACGGACGTGCGGCATGTCCCATGGGGAAGAAAGGGTCCTGGCATGGGGGGCACAGGTGTGTGGGTCCCTGGATTTGGAATCGGGGGCTGGCTGCGCCTCGGGCTGCCGCGCGGTCTCGGGGGACTTTCCAGGCGTGGGGCGCTCAGCTGAGGCCACGGAGGCCTAGGACCATCGCGACCCGGGGAGGTGAGGCTGACCCGGCAGCAGAGGCCTGTTCTGGGTCCCAGGGAAGGCTGCCTCCCGGGCCCCAACCCTGGCGTTTCCACCCGGGCCCAAGGCCGCGGGTGACAGGGAGGGGAGCACTCCCATTGGGGGCATCCCTTCCGGTCGCCCTGAGGGGCCTGGGAAGAAGGGCTGTGTGCATCTTTGCCCTTCAGGGACTTGGCAGGCTGTCCTGGAGCCTGGATCCGGGTTAGGGCTTCTTGCTGAGAACAGCCTTGGCCTAGCCTCCCCTGAGTTCTCCAGGCTGCAGGACTGGACCCTGGGCTGGCTTCTCTTGGCGTGCCCGGTTGGTCCCCTGCTCGTGACAGGAGGCAGTGGGGTCCTCCCCTCTAGCCCGGGACCCGTGCTGGCTTCAGGAAAGAAAGTTCGAATAGTGAGAAAACGCTAGGGAGTTTTCAATGAGAGAGACAAGACTCTAATGACCTTGAAAATCAGCTCCAGGACTCCTCCTCCAGCTCCAGCCTAAAGCCACCGAATGTGGTAGCCAGGTTTAGTGAAGATGCAATCCAGAGAGAGAGAGAGAGAGAGAGAGAGAGAGAGAGAGAGAAACAAGCCAGGGAGCGGACTTTTATTTTTTGGGGGGGAAACATTCTGGGAGAAATCCCATCGAATGAAAAATCAATCAGTGGGGAAGCATCCCAAGGTCAAGGGCAAGGATTGGGTCTTGAGGGCAGTGGCCAGACATTCCTCTGCACGGAGAAGCCCTCGCACCTGGAGAAGGGTGGGGAAAGCTCGGACACAGCTGTGCCTAGGCGGCCTCTCACCCGGGCAGGCAGGTAACTCAAATCACATGTGAGGATGGCCTCCCCAACTCCCCCCTCCCGTGCCCCATGCTAGCCTCCTTTCAGGAAGTGAAGGGTGAGCCGCATGCCACGACGGTGCCCCTCTTTGTGACTTGGGCTGGCTGTGAGCACGCCACCCTCCTGCCTCAACCTCCGCGGTCCTAGGCAGGAGCCGCACCTGGAGCAGTGAGACTGCAGGCCGAGGGTCGGGATCTTGCAGGGCAGGAGAAGAAAGAACACCCGCGGGGTGCGGTCCAGCTCAGCCCTCCAGGCGTGAGCCCCGAAGAAGAGACCAAGCAAACGGTGCCGGCACGCAGCTCAGGTAAGCGCTCAGAGGGCTTTTCTCGGAGCACTCGTGCTCCCTTGTCCTCACAGCCCTCCCGCTGCAGGGGGACTCCAAACATCCAGGGGTTGACACCCAGACGTGATGGGGGTCTGGTCTCCTCCTGCTCTCTTCGCGGGGATTCTTTCAATCAGGTGCCTGAAGACTGCAGTATCTCATGGGAGTCTTTGATCTCTCCAAACGCGTCGCCCTTTTCATCCTGAAGTCCCCAGTAATTCACAGAACCCTGCAAAAGTTCAGAACCCCTCTGCAGTTCTCCGCTGCCGCCCCTTCCAAAGCGCATTCTGCCGCTTGTCCACACGAGGGCAGCACGAGACCGCTCCAAATGGACTGGCCGCCCACTTTGCCACTGATGTGAAAGGGCACCCTGCAAGTCGGGGCTCTCCTGAGGGCTGACCTGTCACCGGCACAGCCCGGCTGCACCGGGGAGGCCTTCCTCGTCCTCATGAGGCTAGGACACTCACTGTCAATTTTGGGAAACTGGAGAGAAACCAGGCTTGGCCGCCCCCTCCCCCCCACACGCGCGCGCGCACACACACAAACACACCCCTCCCCAGGGCCAGGCTCTGAGACAGCCCGGGCCAATCCGGATTTGGACCTCCTGGGTTCTACACCTGCGGTCTGAAGGGGCATCCACTAGTCCCGGAAGCACGAGCCGCCCCCGCCCCGCAGACCCTGCTTGGTTGGTCCAGCCTTGCCCACGCAGGACGTCACCTCCCTCGATGTTTGAGGTGCCCTGTTGGATCACAGGCCTCAGTGGTTCAAGGGGAGCGTGCAGGCTCCCTCCTTCCATCGCCAGGCCCTGGGGAAATGAGCCTTTGCATGGGTCTCTGAATGACAAGACAGGTCCCAGCTTCGACCGGTCCGAGAAACATGGGCCGGGGCCCAGTGGCAGAGTCCCCTGCTGCCCGTGCCTGTGCCCTCTTGACCAACTGTGCCTTGGCTGCTCTGAAGAAGGACCGAGCCCCGGACACACCCGAAGGCACCCTCTCTGCCAGGAATCGCTCTGGTTCCGGCCCCGAGGACGAGGCTCCTTCAAAGGAAGGGCACGTCCTCGCTCTCTGCTGTCACGCTCGGCGTCGCCCTGGTAGACTGCCTTGGCACCTAGGGGTGAGCTAAGGTGGAAATTTGTGATGCTGAAGGGCGGCCAAAGCACAGGGCTTCATCGTCTTGCGGTCCCGGTGACAGGGGGACCCATGGCGACATCCAGCTTCTTGGTTGGATCACTGAGGAACGGACGTGCGGCATGTCCCATGGGGCAGAAAGGGTCCTGGCATGGGGGGCACAGGTGTGTGGGTCCCTGGATTTGGAATCGGGGGCTGGCTGCGCCTCGGGCTGCCGCGCGGTCTCGGGGGACTTTCCAGGCGTGGGGCGCTCAGCTGAGGCCACGGAGGCCTAGGACCATCGCGACCCGGGGAGGTGAGGCTGACCCGGCAGCAGAGGCCTGTTCTGGGTCCCAGGGAAGGCTGCCTCCCGGGCCCCAACCCTGGCGTTTCCACCCGGGCCCAAGGCCGCGGGTGACAGGGAGGGGAGCACTCCCATTGGGGGCATCCCTTCCGGTCGCCCTGAGGGGCCTGGGAAGAAGGGCTGTGTGCATCTTTGCCCTTCAGGGACTTGGCAGGCTGTCCTGGAGCCTGGATCCGGGTTAGGGCTTCTTGCTGAGAACAGCCTTGGCCTAGCCTCCCCTGAGTTCTCCAGGCTGCAGGACTGGACCCTGGGCTGGCTTCTCTTGGCGTGCCCCGGTTGGTCCCCTGCTCGTGACAGGAGGCAGTGGGGTCCTCCCCTCTAGCCCGGGACCCGTGCTGGCTTCAGGAAAGAAGGTTCGAATAGTGAGAAAACGCTAGGGAGTTTTCAATGAGAGAGACAAGACTCTAATGACCTTGAAAATCAGCTCCAGGACTCCTCCTCCAGCTCCAGCCTAAAGCCACCGAATGTGGTAGCCAGGTTTAGTGAAGATGCAATCCAGAGAGAGAGAGAGAGAGAGAGAGAGAGAGAGAGAGAGAGAGAGAGAAACAAGCCAGGGAGCGGACTTTTATTTTTTTGGGGGGAAACATTCTGGGAGAAATCCCATCGAATGAAAAATCAATCAGTGGGGAAGCATCCCAAGGTCAAGGGCAAGGATTGGGTCTTGAGGGCAGTGGCCAGACATTCCTCTGCACGGAGAAGCCCTCGCACCTGGAGAAGGGTGGGGAAAGCTCGGACACAGCTGTGCCTAGGCGGCCTCTCACCCGGGCAGGCAGGTAACTCAAATCACATGTGAGGATGGCCTCCCCAACTCCCCCCTCCCGTGCCCCATGCTAGCCTCCTTTCAGGAAGTGAAGGGTGAGCCGCATGCCACGACGGTGCCCCTCTTTGTGACTTGGGCTGGCTGTGAGCACGCCACCCTCCTGCCTCAACCTCCGCGGTCCTAGGCAGGAGCCGCACCTGGAGCAGTGAGACTGCAGGCCGAGGGTCGGGATCTTGCAGGGCAGGAGAAGAAAGAACACCCGCGGGGTGCGGTCCAGCTCAGCCCTCCAGGCGTGAGCCCCGAAGAAGAGACCAAGCAAACGGTGCCGGCACGCAGCTCAGGTAAGCGCTCAGAGGGCTTTTCTCGGAGCACTCGTGCTCCCTTGTCCTCACAGCCCTCCCGCTGCAGGGGGACTCCAAACATCCAGGGGTTGACACCCAGACGTGATGGGGGTCTGGTCTCCTCCTGCTCTCTTCGCGGGGATTCTTTCAATCAGGTGCCTGAAGACTGCAGTATCTCATGGGAGTCTTTGATCTCTCCAAACGCGTCGCCCTTTTCATCCTGAAGTCCCCAGTAATTCACAGAACCCTGCAAAAGTTCAGAACCCCTCTGCAGTTCTCCGCTGCCGCCCCTTCCAAAGCGCATTCTGCCGCTTGTCCACACGAGGGCAGCACGAGACCGCTCCAAATGGACTGGCCGCCCACTTTGCCACTGATGTGAAAGGGCACCCTGCAAGTCGGGGCTCTCCTGAGGGCTGACCTGTCACCGGCACAGCCCGGCTGCACCGGGGAGGCCTTCCTCGTCCTCATGAGGCTAGGACACTCACTGTCAATTTTGGGAAACTGGAGAGAAACCAGGCTTGGCCGCCCCCTCCCCCCCACACGCGCGCGCGCACACACACAAACACACCCCTCCCCAGGGCCAGGCTCTGAGACAGCCGGGCCAATCCGGATTTGGACCTCCTGGGTTCTACACCTGCGGTCTGAAGGGGCATCCACTAGTCCCGGAAGCACGAGCCGCCCCCGCCCCGCAGACCCTGCTTGGTTGGTCCAGCCTTGCCCACGCAGGACGTCACCTCCCTCGATGTTTGAGGTGCCCTGTTGGATCACAGGCCTCAGTGGCTCAAGGGGAGCGTGCAGGCTCCCTCCTTCCATCGCCAGGCCCTGGGGAAATGAGCCTTTGCATGGGTCTCTGAATGACAAGACAGGTCCCAGCTTCGACCGGTCCGAGAAACATGGGCCGGGGCCCAGTGGCAGAGTCCCCTGCTGCCCGTGCCTGTGCCCTCTGGACCAACTGTGCCTTGGCTGCTCTGAAGAAGGACCTAGCCACGGACACACCCGAAGGCACCCTCTCTGCCAGGAATCGCTCTGGTTCCGGCCCCGAGGACGAGGCTCCTTCAAAGGAAGGGCACGTCCTCGCTCTCTGCTGTCACGCTCGGCGTCGCCCTGGTAGACTGCCTTGGCACCTAGGGGTGAGCTAAGGTGGAAATTTGTGATGCTGAAGGGCGGCCAAAGCACAGGGCTTCATCGTCTTGCGGTCCCGGTGACAGGGGGACCCATGGCGACATCCAGCTTCTTGGTTGGATCACTGAGGAACGGACGTGCGGCATGTCCCATGGGGCAGAAAGGGTCCTGGCATGGGGGGCACAGGTGTGTGGGTCCCTGGATTTGGAATCGGGGGCTGGCTGCGCCTCGGGCTGCCGCGCGGTCTCGGGGGACTTTCCAGGCGTGGGGCGCTCAGCTGAGGCCACGGAGGCCTAGGACCATCGCGACCCGGGGAGGTGAGGCTGACCCGGCAGCAGAGGCCTGTTCTGGGTCCCAGGGAAGGCTGCCTCCCGGGCCCCAACCCTGGCGTTTCCACCCGGGCCCAAGGCCGCGGGTGACAGGGAGGGGAGCACTCCCATTGGGGGCATCCCTTCCGGTCGCCCTGAGGGGCCTGGGAAGAAGGGCTGTGTGCATCTTTGCCCTTCAGGGACTTGGCAGGCTGTCCTGGAGCCTGGATCCGGGTTAGGGCTTCTTGCTGAGAACAGCCTTGGCCTAGCCTCCCCTGAGTTCTCCAGGCTGCAGGACTGGACCCTGGGCTGGCTTCTCTTGGCGTGCCCGGTTGGTCCCCTGCTCGTGACAGGAGGCAGTGGGGTCCTCCCCTCTAGCCCGGGACCCGTGCTGGCTTCAGGAAAGAAAGTTCGAATAGTGAGAAAACGCTAGGGAGTTTTCAATGAGAGAGACAAGACTCTAATGACCTTGAAAATCAGCTCCAGGACTCCTCCTCCAGCTCCAGCCTAAAGCCACCGAATGTGGTAGCCAGGTTTAGTGAAGATGCAATCCAGAGAGAGAGAGAGAGAGAGAGAGAGAGAGAGAGAGAAACAAGCCAGGGAGTGGACTTTTATTTTTTGGGGGGGAAACATTCTGGGAGAAATCCCATCGAATGAAAAATCAATCAGTGGGGAAGCATCCCAAGGTCAAGGGCAAGGATTGGGTCTTGAGGGCAGTGGCCAGACATTCCTCTGCACGGAGAAGCCCTCGCACCTGGAGAAGGGTGGGGAAAGCTCGGACACAGCTGTGCCTAGGCGGCCTCTCACCCGGGCAGGCAGGTAACTCAAATCACATGTGAGGATGGCCTCCCCAACTCCCCCCTCCCGTGCCCCATGCTAGCCTCCTTTCAGGAAGTGAAGGGTGAGCCGCATGCCACGACGGTGCCCCTCTTTGTGACTTGGGCTGGCTGTGAGCACGCCACCCTCCTGCCTCAACCTCCGCGGTCCTAGGCAGGAGCCGCACCTGGAGCAGTGAGACTGCAGGCCGAGGGTCGGGATCTTGCAGGGCAGGAGAAGAAAGAACACCCGCGGGGTGCGGTCCAGCTCAGCCCTCCAGGCGTGAGCCCCGAAGAAGAGACCAAGCAAACGGTGCCGGCACGCAGCTCAGGTAAGCGCTCAGAGGGCTTTTCTCGGAGCACTCGTGCTCCCTTGTCCTCACAGCCCTCCCGCTGCAGGGGGACTCCAAACATCCAGGGGTTGACACCCAGACGTGATGGGGGTCTGGTCTCCTCCTGCTCTCTTCGCGGGGATTCTTTCAATCAGGTGCCTGAAGACTGCAGTATCTCATGGGAGTCTTTGATCTTTCCAAACGCGTCGCCCTTTTCATCCTGAAGTCCCCAGTAATTCACAGAACCCTGCAAAAGTTCAGAACCCCTCTGCAGTTCTCCGCTGCCGCCCCTTCCAAAGCGCATTCTGCCGCTTGTCCACACGAGGGCAGCACGAGACCGCTCCAAATGGACTGGCCGCCCACTTTGCCACTGATGTGAAAGGGCACCCTGCAAGTCGGGGCTCTCCTGAGGGCTGACCTGTCACCGGCACAGCCCGGCTGCACCGGGGAGGCCTTCCTCGTCCTCATGAGGCTAGGACACTCACTGTCAATTTTGGGAAACTGGAGAGAAACCAGGCTTGGCCGCCCCCTCCCCCCCCCACGCGCGCGCGCACACACACAAACACACCCCTCCCCAGGGCCAGGCTCTGAGACAGCCCGGGCCAATCCGGATTTGGACCTCCTGGGTTCTACACCTGCGGTCTGAAGGGGCATCCACTAGTCCCGGAAGCACGAGCCGCCCCCGCCCCGCAGACCCTGCTTGGTTGGTCCAGCCTTGCCCACGCAGGACGTCACCTCCCTCGATGTTTGAGGTGCCCTGTTGGATCACAGGCCTCAGTGGTTCAAGGGGAGCGTGCAGGCTCCCTCCTTCCATCGCCAGGCCCTGGGGAAATGAGCCTTTGCATGGGTCTCTGAATGACAAGACAGGTCCCAGCTTCGACCGGTCCGAGAAACATGGGCCGGGGCCCAGTGGCAGAGTCCCCTGCTGCCCGTGCCTGTGCCCTCTGGACCAACTGTGCCTTGGCTGCTCTGAAGAAGGACCTAGCCACGGACACACCCGAAGGCACCCTCTCTGCCAGGAATCGCTCTGGTTCCGGCCCCGAGGACGAGGCTCCTTCAAAGGAAGGGCACGTCCTCGCTCTCTGCTGTCACGCTCGGCGTCGCCCTGGTAGACTGCCTTGGCACCTAGGGGTGAGCTAAGGTGGAAATTTGTGATGCTGAAGGGCGGCCAAAGCACAGGGCTTCATCGTCTTGCGGTCCCGGTGACAGGGGGACCCATGGCGACATCCAGCTTCTTGGTTGGATCACTGAGGAACGGACGTGCGGCATGTCCCATGGGGAAGAAAGGGTCCTGGCATGGGGGGCACAGGTGTGTGGGTCCCTGGATTTGGAATCGGGGGCTGGCTGCGCCTCGGGCTGCCGCGCGGTCTCGGGGGACTTTCCAGGCGTGGGGCGCTCAGCTGAGGCCACGGAGGCCTAGGACCATCGCGACCCGGGGAGGTGAGGCTGACCCGGCAGCAGAGGCCTGTTCTGGGTCCCAGGGAAGGCTGCCTCCCGGGCCCCAAACCCTGGCGTTTCCACCCGGGCCCAAGGCCGCGGGTGACAGGGAGGGGAGCACTCCCATTGGGGGCATCCCTTCCGGTCGCCCTGAGGGGCCTGGGAAGAAGGGCTGTGTGCATCTTTGCCCTTCAGGGACTTGGCAGGCTGTCCTGGAGCCTGGATCCGGGTTAGGGCTTCTTGCTGAGAACAGCCTTGGCCTAGCCTCCCCTGAGTTCTCCAGGCTGCAGGACTGGACCCTGGGCTGGCTTCTCTTGGCGTGCCCGGTTGGTCCCCTGCTCGTGACAGGAGGCAGTGGGGTCCTCCCCTCTAGCCCGGGACCCGTGCTGGCTTCAGGAAAGAAGGTTCGAATAGTGAGAAAACGCTAGGGAGTTTTCAATGAGAGAGACAAGACTCTAATGACCTTGAAAATCAGCTCCAGGACTCCTCCTCCAGCTCCAGCCTAAAGCCACCGAATGTGGTAGCCAGGTTTAGTGAAGATGCAATCCAGAGAGAGAGAGAGAGAGAGAGAGAGAGAGAGAGAGAGAGAGAGAGAGAAACAAGCCAGGGAGCGGACTTTTATTTTTTGGGGGGGGAAACATTCTGGGAGAAATCCCATCGAATGAAAAATCAATCAGTGGGGAAGCATCCCAAGGTCAAGGGCAAGGATTGGGTCTTGAGGGCAGTGGCCAGACATTCCTCTGCACGGAGAAGCCCTCGCACCTGGAGAAGGGTGGGGAAAGCTCGGACACAGCTGTGCCTAGGCGGCCTCTCACCCGGGCAGGCAGGTAACTCAAATCACATGTGAGGATGGCCTCCCCAACTCCCCCCTCCCGTGCCCCATGCTAGCCTCCTTTCAGGAAGTGAAGGGTGAGCCGCATGC
Source organism: Marmota flaviventris (assembly GCF_047511675.1). Lineage (NCBI taxonomy): Eukaryota > Metazoa > Chordata > Mammalia > Rodentia > Sciuridae > Marmota > Marmota flaviventris. The sequence goes on along the minus strand of NW_027288160.1, from coordinate 9,334 downwards.
CACGACGGTGCCCCTCTTTGTGACTTGGGCTGGCTGTGAGCACGCCACCCTCCTGCCTCAACCTCCGCGGTCCTAGGCAGGAGCCGCACCTGGAGCAGTGAGACTGCAGGCCGAGGGTCGGGATCTTGCAGGGCAGGAGAAGAAAGAACACCCGCGGGGTGCGGTCCAAGCTCAGCCCTCCAGGCGTGAGCCCCGAAGAAGAGACCAAGCAAACGGTGCCGGCACGCAGCTCAGGTAAGCGCTCAGAGGGCTTTTCTCGGAGCACTCGTGCTCCCTTGTCCTCACAGCCCTCCCGCTGCAGGGGGACTCCAAACATCCAGGGGTTGACACCCAGACGTGATGGGGGTCTGGTCTCCTCCTGCTCTCTTCGCGGGGATTCTTTCAATCAGGTGCCTGAAGACTGCAGTATCTCATGGGAGTCTTTGATCTCTCCAAACGCGTCGCCCTTTTCATCCTGAAGTCCCCAGTAATTCACAGAACCCTGCAAAAGTTCAGAACCCCTCTGCAGTTCTCCGCTGCCGCCCCTTCCAAAGCGCATTCTGCCGCTTGTCCACACGAGGGCAGCACGAGACCGCTCCAAATGGACTGGCCGCCCACTTTGCCACTGATGTGAAAGGGCACCCTGCAAGTCGGGGCTCTCCTGAGGGCTGACCTGTCACCGGCACAGCCCGGCTGCACCGGGGAGGCCTTCCTCGTCCTCATGAGGCTAGGACACTCACTGTCAATTTTGGGAAACTGGAGAGAAACCAGGCTTGGCCGCCCCCTCCCCCCCACACGCGCGCGCGCACACACACAAACACACCCCTCCCCAGGGCCAGGCTCTGAGACAGCCGGGCCAATCCGGATTTGGACCTCCTGGGTTCTACACCTGCGGTCTGAAGGGGCATCCACTAGTCCCGGAAGCACGAGCCGCCCCCGCCCCGCAGACCCTGCTTGGTTGGTCCAGCCTTGCCCACGCAGGACGTCACCTCCCTCGATGTTTGAGGTGCCCTGTTGGATCACAGGCCTCAGTGGTTCAAGGGGAGCGTGCAGGCTCCCTCCTTCCATCGCCAGGCCCTGGGGAAATGAGCCTTTGCATGGGTCTCTGAATGACAAGACAGGTCCCAGCTTCGACCGGTCCGAGAAACATGGGCCGGGGCCCAGTGGCAGAGTCCCCTGCTGCCCGTGCCTGTGCCCTCTTGACCAACTGTGCCTTGGCTGCTCTGAAGAAGGACCGAGCCCCGGACACACCCGAAGGCACCCTCTCTGCCAGGAATCGCTCTGGTTCCGGCCCCGAGGACGAGGCTCCTTCAAAGGAAGGGCACGTCCTCGCTCTCTGCTGTCACGCTCGGCGTCGCCCTGGTAGACTGCCTTGGCACCTAGGGGTGAGCTAAGGTGGAAATTTGTGATGCTGAAGGGCGGCCAAAGCACAGGGCTTCATCGTCTTGCGGTCCCGGTGACAGGGGGACCCATGGCGACATCCAGCTTCTTGGTTGGATCACTGAGGAACGGACGTGCGGCATGTCCCATGGGCAGAAAGGGTCCTGGCATGGGGGGCACAGGTGTGTGGGGTCCCTGGATTTGGAATCGGGGGCTGGCTGCGCCTCGGGCTGCCGCGCGGTCTCGGGGACTTTCCAGGCGTGGGGCGCTCAGCTGAGGCCACGGAGGCCTAGGACCATCGCGACCCGGGGAGGTGAGGCTGACCCGGCAGCAGAGGCCTGTTCTGGGTCCCAGGGAAGGCTGCCTCCCGGGCCCCAACCCTGGCGTTTCCACCCGGGCCCAAGGCCGCGGGTGACAGGGAGGGAGCACTCCCATTGGGGGCATCCCTTCCGGTCGCCCTGAGGGGCCTGGGAAGAAGGGCTGTGTGCATCTTTGCCCTTCAGGGACTTGGCAGGCTGTCCTGGAGCCTGGATCCGGGTTAGGGCTTCTTGCTGAGAACAGCCTTGGCCTAGCCTCCCCTGAGTTCTCCAGGCTGCAGGACTGGACCCTGGGCTGGGCTTCTCTTGGCGTGCCCGGTTGGTCCCCTGCTCGTGACAGGAGGCAGTGGGGTCCTCCCCTCTAGCCCGGGACCCGTGCTGGCTTCAGGAAAGAAGGTTCGAATAGTGAGAAAACGCTAGGGAGTTTTCAATGAGAGAGACAAGACTCTAATGACCTTGAAAATCAGCTCCAGGACTCCTCCTCCAGCTCCAGCCTAAAGCCACCGAATGTGGTAGCCAGGTTTAGTGAAGATGCAATCCAGAGAGAGAGAGAGAGAGAGAGAGAGAGAGAGAGAGAGGGAAACAAGCCAGGGAGCGGACTTTTATTTTTTGGGGGGGGAAACATTCTGGGAGAAATCCCATCGAATGAAAAATCAATCAGTGGGGAAGCATCCCAAGGTCAAGGGCAAGGATTGGGTCTTGAGGGCAGTGGCCAGACATTCCTCTGCTCGGAGAAGCCCTCGCACCTGGAGAAGGGTGGGGAAAGCTCGGACACAGCTGTGCCTAGGCGGCCTCTCACCCGGGCAGGCAGGTAACTCAAATCACATGTGAGGATGGCCTCCCCAACTCCCCCCTCCCGTGCCCCATGCTAGCCTCCTTTCAGGAAGTGAAGGGTGAGCCGCATGCCACGACGGTGCCCCTCTTTGTGACTTGGGCTGGCTGTGAGCACGCCACCCTCCTGCCTCAACCTCCGCGGTCCTAGCAGGAGCCGCACCTGGAGCAGTGAGACTGCAGGCCGAGGGTCGGGATCTTGCAGGGCAGGAGAAGAAAGAACACCCGCGGGGTGCGGTCCAGCTCAGCCCTCCAGGCGTGAGCCCCGAAGAAGAGACCAAGCAAACGGTGCCGGCACGCAGCTCAGGTAAGCGCTCAGAGGGCTTTTCTCGGAGCACTCGTGCTCCCTTGTCCTCACAGCCCTCCCGCTGCAGGGGGACTCCAAACATCCAGGGGTTGACACCCAGACGTGATGGGGGTCTGGTCTCCTCCTGCTCTCTTCGCGGGGATTCTTTCAATCAGGTGCCTGAAGACTGCAGTATCTCATGGGAGTCTTTGATCTCTCCAAACGCGTCGCCCTTTTCATCCTGAAGTCCCCAGTAATTCACAGAACCCTGCAAAAGTTCAGAACCCCTCTGCAGTTCTCCGCTGCCGCCCCTTTCCAAAGCGCATTCTGCCGCTTGTCCACACGAGGGCAGCACGAGACCGCTCCAAATGGACTGGCCGCCCACTTTGCCACTGATGTGAAAGGGCACCCTGCAAGTCGGGGCTCTCCTGAGGGCTGACCTGTCACCGGCACAGCCCGGCTGCACCGGGGAGGCCTTCCTCGTCCTCATGAGGCTAGGACACTCACTGTCAATTTTGGGAAACTGGAGAGAAACCAGGCTTGGCCGCCCCCTCCCCCCCACACGCGCGCGCGCACACACACAAACACACCCCTCCCCAGGGCCAGGCTCTGAGACAGCCCGGGCCAATCCGGATTTGGACCTCCTGGGTTCTACACCTGCGGTCTGAAGGGGCATCCACTAGTCCCGGAAGCACGAGCCGCCCCCGCCCCGCAGACCCTGCTTGGTTGGTCCAGCCTTGCCCACGCAGGACGTCACCTCCCTCGATGTTTGAGGTGCCCTGTTGGATCACAGGCCTCAGTGGTTCAAGGGGAGCGTGCAGGCTCCCTCCTTCCATCGCCAGGCCCTGGGGAAATGAGCCTTTGCATGGGTCTCTGAATGACAAGACAGGTCCCAGCTTCGACCGGTCCGAGAAACATGGGCCGGGGCCCAGTGGCAGAGTCCCCTGCTGCCCGTGCCTGTGCCCTCTTGACCAACTGTGCCTTGGCTGCTCTGAAGAAGGACCGAGCCCGGACACACCCGAAGGCACCCTCTCTGCCAGGAATCGCTCTGGTTCCGGCCCCGAGGACGAGGCTCCTTCAAAGGAAGGGCACGTCCTCGCTCTCTGCTGTCACGCTCGGCGTCGCCCTGGTAGACTGCCTTGGCACCTAGGGGTGAGCTAAGGTGGAAATTTGTGATGCTGAAGGGCGGCCAAAGCACAGGGCTTCATCGTCTTGCGGTCCCGGTGACAGGGGGACCCATGGCGACATCCAGCTTCTTGGTTGGATCACTGAGGAACGGACGTGCGGCATGTCCCATGGGGCAGAAAGGGTCCTGGCATGGGGGGCACAGGTGTGTGGGTCCCTGGATTTGGAATCGGGGGCTGGCTGCGCCTCGGGCTGCCGCGCGGTCTCGGGGGACTTTCCAGGCGTGGGGCGCTCAGCTGAGGCCACGGAGGCCTAGGACCATCGCGACCCGGGGAGGTGAGGCTGACCCGGCAGCAGAGGCCTGTTCTGGGTCCCAGGGAAGGCTGCCTCCCGGGCCCCAACCCTGGCGTTTCCACCCGGGCCCAAGGCCGCGGGTGACAGGGAGGGGAGCACTCCCATTGGGGGCATCCCTTCCGGTCGCCCTGAGGGGCCTGGGAAGAAGGGCTGTGTGCATCTTTGCCCTTCAGGGACTTGGCAGGCTGTCCTGGAGCCTGGATCCGGGTTAGGGCTTCTTGCTGAGAACAGCCTTGGCCTAGCCTCCCCTGAGTTCTCCAGGCTGCAGGACTGGACCCTGGGCTGGCTTCTCTTGGCGTGCCCGGTTGGTCCCCTGCTCGTGACAGGAGGCAGTGGGGTCCTCCCCTCTAGCCCGGGACCCGTGCTGGCTTCAGGAAAGAAGGTTCGAATAGTGAGAAAACGCTAGGGAGTTTTCAATGAGAGAGACAAGACTCTAATGACCTTGAAAATCAGCTCAGGACTCCTCCTCCAGCTCCAGCCTAAAGCCACCGAATGTGGTAGCCAGGTTTAGTGAAGATGCAATCCAGAGAGAGAGAGAGAGAGAGAGAGAGAGAGAGAGAGAGAGAGGGAAACAAGCCAGGGAGCGGACTTTTATTTTTTGGGGGGGAAACATTCTGGGAGAAATCCCATCGAATGAAAAATCAATCAGTGGGGAAGCATCCCAAGGTCAAGGGCAAGGATTGGGTCTTGAGGGCAGTGGCCAGACATTCCTCTGCTCGGAGAAGCCCTCGCACCTGGAGAAGGGTGGGGAAAGCTCGGAGACACAGCTGTGCCTAGGCGGCCTCTCACCCGGGCAGGCAGGTAACTCAAATCACATGTGAGGATGGCCTCCCCAACTCCCCCCTCCCGTGCCCCATGCTAGCCTCCTTTCAGGAAGTGAAGGGTGAGCCGCATGCCACGACGGTGCCCCTCTTTGTGACTTGGGCTGGCTGTGAGCACGCCACCCTCCTGCCTCAACCTCCGCGGTCCTAGGCAGGAGCCGCACCTGGAGCAGTGAGACTGCAGGCCGAGGGTCGGGATCTTGCAGGGCAGGAGAAGAAAGAACACCCGCGGGGTGCGGTCCAGCTCAGCCCTCCAGGCGTGAGCCCCGAAGAAGAGACCAAGCAAACGGTGCCGGCACGCAGCTCAGGTAAGCGCTCAGAGGGCTTTTCTCGGAGCACTCGTGCTCCCTTGTCCTCACAGCCCTCCCGCTGCAGGGGGACTCCAAACATCCAGGGGTTGACACCCAGACGTGATGGGGGTCTGGTCTCCTCCTGCTCTCTTCGCGGGGATTCTTTCAATCAGGTGCCTGAAGACTGCAGTATCTCATGGGAGTCTTTGATCTCTCCAAACGCGTCGCCCTTTTCATCCTGAAGTCCCCAGTAATTCACAGAACCCTGCAAAAGTTCAGAACCCCTCTGCAGTTCTTCCGCTGCCGCCCCTTCCAAAGCGCATTCTGCCGCTTGTCCACACGAGGGCAGCACGAGACCGCTCCAAATGGACTGGCCGCCCACTTTGCCACTGATGTGAAAGGGCACCCTGCAAGTCGGGGCTCTCCTGAGGGCTGACCTGTCACCGGCACAGCCCGGCTGCACCGGGGAGGCCTTCCTCGTCCTCATGAGGCTAGGACACTCACTGTCAATTTTGGGAAACTGGAGAGAAACCAGGCTTGGCCGCCCCCTCCCCCCCACACGCGCGCGCGCACACACACAAACACACCCCTCCCCAGGGCCAGGCTCTGAGACAGCCCGGGCCAATCCGGATTTGGACCTCCTGGGTTCTACACCTGCGGTCTGAAGGGGCATCCACTAGTCCCGGAAGCACGAGCCGCCCCCGCCCCGCAGACACCTGCTTGGTTGGTCCAGCCTTGGCCCACGCAGGACGTCACCTCCCTCGATGTTTGAGGTGCCCTGTTGGATCACAGGCCTCAGTGAGGGGAGCGTGCAGGCTCCCTCCTTCCATCGCCAGGCCCTGGGGAAATGAGCCTTTGCATGGGTCTCTGAATGACAAGACAGGTCCCAGCTTCGACCGGTCCGAGAAACATGGGCCGGGGCCCAGTGGCAGAGTCCCCTGCTGCCCGTGCCTGTGCCCTCTTGACCAACTGTGCCTTGGCTGCTCTGAAGAAGGACCGAGCCCCGGACACACCCGAAGGCACCCTCTCTGCCAGGAATCGCTCTGGTTCCGGCCCCGAGGACGAGGCTCCTTCAAAGGAAGGGCACGTCCTCGCTCTCTGCTGTCACGCTCGGCGTCGCCCTGGTAGACTGCCTTGGCACCTAGGGGTGAGCTAAGGTGGAAATTTGTGATGCTGAAGGGCGGCCAAAGCACAGGGCTTCATCGTCTTGCGGTCCCGGTGACAGGGGGACCCATGGCGACATCCAGCTTCTTGGTTGGATCACTGAGGAACGGACGTGCGGCATGTCCCATGGGGCAGAAAGGGTCCTGGCATGGGGGGCACAGGTGTGTGGGTCCCTGGATTTGGAATCGGGGGCTGGCTGCGCCTCGGGCTGCCGCGCGGTCTCGGGGGACTTTCCAGGCGTGGGGCGCTCAGCTGAGGCCACGGAGGCCTAGGACCATCGCGACCCGGGGAGGTGAGGCTGACCCGGCAGCAGAGGCCTGTTCTGGGTCCCAGGGAAGGCTGCCTCCCGGGCCCCAACCCTGGCGTTTCCACCCGGGCCCAAGGCCGCGGGTGACAGGGAGGGGAGCACTCCCATTGGGGGCATCCCTTCCGGTCGCCCTGAGGGGCCTGGGAAGAAGGGCTGTGTGCATCTTTGCCCTTCAGGGACTTGGCAGGCTGTCCTGGAGCCTGGATCCGGGTTAGGGCTTCTTGCTGAGAACAGCCTTGGCCTAGCCTCCCCTGAGTTCTCCAGGCTGCAGGACTGGACCCTGGGCTGGCTTCTCTTGGCGTGCCCGGTTGGTCCCCTGCTCGTGACAGGAGGCAGTGGGGTCCTCCCCTCTAGCCCGGGACCCGTGCTGGCTTCAGGAAAGAAGGTTCGAATAGTGAGAAAACGCTAGGGAGTTTTCAATGAGAGAGACAAGACTCTAATGACCTTGAAAATCAGCTCCAGGACTCCTCCTCCAGCTCCAGCCTAAAGCCACCGAATGTGGTAGCCAGGTTTAGTGAAGATGCAATCCAGAGAGAGAGAGAGAGAGAGAGAGAGAGGAGAGAGAGAGAGAGAGAGAGAGAAACAAGCCAGGGAGCGGACTTTTATTTTTTTGGGGGGAAACATTCTGGGAGAAATCCCATCGAATGAAAAATCAATCAGTGGGGAAGCATCCCAAGGTCAAGGGCAAGGATTGGGTCTTGAGGGCAGTGGCCAGACATTCCTCTGCACGGAGAAGCCCTCGCACCTGGAGAAGGGTGGGGAAAGCTCGGACACAGCTGTGCCTAGGCGGCCTCTCACCCGGGCAGGCAGGTAACTCAAATCACATGTGAGGATGGCCTCCCCAACTCCCCCCTCCCGTGCCCCATGCTAGCCTCCTTTCAGGAAGTGAAGGGTGAGCCGCATGCCACGACGGTGCCCCTCTTTGTGACTTGGGCTGGCTGTGAGCACGCCACCCTCCTGCCTCAACCTCCGCGGTCCTAGGCAGGAGCCGCACCTGGAGCAGTGAGACTGCAGGCCGAGGGTCGGGATCTTGCAGGGCAGGAGAAGAAAGAACACCCGCGGGGTGCGGTCCAGCTCAGCCCTCCAGGCGTGAGCCCCGAAGAAGAGACCAAGCAAACGGTGCCGGCACGCAGCTCAGGTAAGCGCTCAGAGGGCTTTTCTCGGAGCACTCGTGCTCCCTTGTCCTCACAGCCCTCCCGCTGCAGGGGGACTCCAAACATCCAGGGGTTGACACCCAGACGTGATGGGGGTCTGGTCTCCTCCTGCTCTCTTCGCGGGGATTCTTTCAATCAGGTGCCTGAAGACTGCAGTATCTCATGGGAGTCTTTGATCTCTCCAAACGCGTCGCCCTTTTCATCCTGAAGTCCCCAGTAATTCACAGAACCCTGCAAAAGTTCAGAACCCCTCTGCAGTTCTCCGCTGCCGCCCCTTCCAAAGCGCATTCTGCCGCTTGTCCACACGAGGGCAGCACGAGACCGCTCCAAATGGACTGGCCGCCCACTTTGCCACTGATGTGAAAGGGCACCCTGCAAGTCGGGGCTCTCCTGAGGGCTGACCTGTCACCGGCACAGCCCGGCTGCACCGGGGAGGCCTTCCTCGTCCTCATGAGGCTAGGACACTCACTGTCAATTTTGGGAAACTGGAGAGAAACCAGGCTTGGCCGCCCCCTCCCCCCCACACGCGCGCGCGCACACACACAAACACACCCCTCCCCAGGGCCAGGCTCTGAGACAGCCCGGGCCAATCCGGATTTGGACCTCCTGGGTTCTACACCTGCGGTCTGAAGGGGCATCCACTAGTCCCGGAAGCACGAGCCGCCCCCGCCCCGCAGACCCTGCTTGGTTGGTCCAGCCTTGCCCACGCAGGACGTCACCTCCCTCGATGTTTGAGGTGCCCTGTTGGATCACAGGCCTCAGTGGTTCAAGGGGAGCGTGCAGGCTCCCTCCTTCCATCGCCAGGCCCTGGGGAAATGAGCCTTTGCATGGGTCTCTGAATGACAAGACAGGTCCCAGCTTCGACCGGTCCGAGAAACATGGGCCGGGGCCCAGTGGCAGAGTCCCCTGCTGCCCGTGCCTGTGCCCTCTTGACCAACTGTGCCTTGGCTGCTCTGAAGAAGGCCGAGCCCGGACACACCCGAAGGCAGCCTGCCAGGTCCCTGAAGGAAGATCGCTCTGGTTCCGGCCCCGAGGACGAGGCTCCTTCAAAGGAAGGGCCTCTCGCTCTCTGCTGTCACGCTCGGCCGGGTGGCGCCAGGGTAGACTGGCCCTTCCCTGGACCCAGGAACAGGCCTCTGCTGCCGCTGAGCTCAGGTGGAAATTTGTGATGCTAGCCTCCGGGCCAAGCACAGGGCTTCATCGTCTTGCGGTCCCGGTGACAGGGGGACCCATGGCGACATCCAGCTTCTTGGTTGGATCACTGAGGAACGGACGTGCGGCATGTCCCATGGGCAGAAAGGGTCCTGGCATGGGGGGCACAGGTGT